>NC_137110.1:17531215-17592664 GCF_949357685.1 Gobio gobio
TATAGCGCCACCAAGTGGTCAATCGTCGCGATTATTTTATCGTGACCAAAGACTCCGCCCATACACATGTGTACCAAGTTTGGTAAAGATATCTAATTTTGTTCTTGAGTTATAGCCATTTTAGTAAAAAAGGCTCCTCCCACAACATTCGTTTTCCGCCCCTTTGCGACCTTGAAGCGAAATTTATACTTTTTTTCGATAATTATTAATATTCAGCCTCCAGAGAACATTTCTGCACTTGTTTGGTTCCGATCGGGCTAAAATCCAGGGACTAGTTCGCAAAAGTAGTTTTTCAACAAAATTCAAAATGGCGGAAAAATTTGCATACCGCAAATGAAATCGGATATATACATTATTTAATTCAGGTATTCAGCTTTCCAATGATATAAGACACTTGAGTGTACAACTTACGGTTTAGGAGTTATGAGCAGTTACGCGCAATTGATTGCTATAGCGCCACCTATTGGCCAATCGGGGCCATACTTTGACACCCTCTCCTCGATTTTTGGGCTACCATCTGACAAAGTTTCAACGCTCCAGCCCTTACGGTTTGGGCTGCACGATGCGTTTTAGCGGAGAATAATAATAATAAAAACCCTTACAATTACAATAGGGTTTCAGCACTTCGTGCTTGAACCCCTAATAATAAAAATCAATACAATTACAATAGGGTTTCAGCACTTCGTGCTTGAACCCCTAATAATAATAAAAATCAGTACAATTACAATAGGGTTTCAGCACTTCGTGCTTGAACCCCTAATTAAAGCTGCAAGCAGCATTTAGCGGGGTTCAAGCCTTTAAGGCCTTTAAGCACACAAACATCAAAAGACATTAATTTTTATTTAGCAAGATTTTAAACACTGAAATAATAGATGGAAAATACCATTTACAGTCAATACAGGCAATTTACAATAGGAAATACGTGGTTTTAAAAGGCTTTTAACAGTTATAGCGTCACCTATGGTCCGATTTCCATAAAACTTTGCATGCTTGTTAAAGATGTTATCTTACATATGCAAAAACAATTTTCGTGAAGTTTTGAGTTTTCCCTTAGAATTTATAGGCTTTTGAGTGTATGTTGCCACACCTCTTTTCTAAATGACCCTGTAATAGCCATTCAAATGCAAAAGTTCAACTTTTTTTCAATAATTATTGATCTAGAGAGTCCAGAGAATTATCCTAGACTAGTTTGGTTCCAATCGGGCAAAAAACCAGGGACTAGTTCGCAAAAGTAGGTTTTGAACATACTCAGGAATATTTAATGAACATATTAATTGACAGCAACAGTTCTAGAGAAAAAGTTGTTTGGTATGAGGAGATCTATCAAATGATATGCATATTTCGTGGATGTGTGCAACACCACGTGATTACAGAGCCGTAAAACTCGTTAGCGCCAACTAGTGGCCGATTTCTTTCAAAATTCTTACAGACCTCTAGGGCCATGAGACTTGTCTAATAGGTGCTCAAATTTAATTGGCTGTGGCAGCCATGTTTTTTAAGATACGCCAATGTCCTCATAGACATACTTGGTACCTTGGACCAAGACACTGCATACCAATTTTCAAGTCAATCGGACCAGCGGTCAGGTGGTTAAAGCCATTTTGATGTTTTTTCACGTTATTGTGCCACCAAGTGTTAAATCGTCGCGATTTTTTTATCGTGACCAAAGACTCAGCCTATACACATGTGTACCAAGTTTGGTGAAGATATCTCATTTTGTTCCTGAGTTATAGCCCTTTTAGTAAATAGGCTCCCCCCTGAACGATTATTTTTACGCTCCTTAACAACCGTGAATATAAATTTCGACTTTTTTTGATAATTATTGATAATCTGACTCCAGAGAACATTTTGACACTGGTTTGGTTCCGATCCGGCAAAAAACCTAGGACTAGTTTGCAAAAGTAGTTGTTTGACAAAATGCAAAATGGCGGAAAATCTATCATGGCGGAAATGAAATCGGAGATATACGTTTTATTCGTTATGGACTCACCTTTCCAATGATATAAGACACTTGAGTCTACGACATACGGTTTAGGAGTTATGAGCCATTTCGCCCTTTTGATTGCTGTAGCGCCACCTATTGGCCAATCAAGTTCATACTCTGACAACATTAGCCTCGATTTTTGTACTACCATCTGATAAAGTTTCAAGTCTCTAGCATTTACGCTTTGGTCTGCACGATCACAGTTTAAATATGATTGAACAATATTAGTTTAGAGGATAAGCCAATGAGTGGTCTTCTGCTGCCATCTGGTGGCAATTTTAGGTAATACGCCATAATATATTTGAAATAAATTAATTTGACAAAATGTAATTGTAAATATTGTAATAGTGACTTTATAATGTCTAAATAGGAATTATAGAACATGATAAGTAAATAGAATGACAAAATGACCATTTAAGCCCAGCAGGTGGCAGCAGAGAACCACTCATTGGCTCATTTTCATTTTAAATGTCTGTTTTTCATTTAATTGGCACATTTTCCAAGTTAATGTCTTCAGACGTGCTTAACTCACATGCACATTTTGTTGGAGATATAGATATTTGAAATAAATGATGGGTAACAAATAGCTTATTCCAGGTTTTCCCCTTTAAAACATATTTTCAGGCATTATTTTAATTGTAATTTAATAATTATTGTAAAAACATTAATCAAATGAACAAATTAATTGATAAACATTGACAAAATGTCATTTGCAACATTTATTATAATGATTTTATAAAGTTTAAATATGCTTAGTAAGCAGAATGAACCAATGAGTGGTCTTCTGCTGCCATCTGGTGGCAATTTTAGGTAATACGTTTTTAACATAATTGTGAATAAATAAATAACAATTTGATTGACAGTATTGGTTCTTGAGGCAAAGTTGTTCAGTATGAAGAGATCTATCATAATTTCTGCACATTATGTGGATGTTTTTTACCCCACCTGATTACAGAGATAGAAAATACCATTTACAGCCAATACAGGCAATTCACCATAGGGAATACATGGTTTTCAAAGCTTTTTAACAGTTATAGCGCAACCTATGGTCCGATCTCCATAAAACTTTGCATGCTTCTTCAGCATGTTATGTCACATATACATAACAATTTTCGTGAAGTTTTGAGTTTTCCTTTAGGATTTATAAGCTGTATAGTGTATTTTGCTACGCCCCTCTTCTAAATGACCCTGTTATAGCCATCCAAATGCAAAAGTTCAATTTTTTTTCAATAATTATTAATCTAGAGAGTCCAGAGAATTGTCCTAGACTGGTTTGGTTCCGATCAGGCAAAAATCCAGGGACTAGTTCGCAAAAGTAGGTTTTAAACATAATTGCAAATATTTAATGAACGCTTTGATTGACAGCAATGCTTCTAGAGGCAAAGTTATTCAGCATGAGGAGACCTATCATATGATATGTATATTTGGTTTATGTGTGCAACACCACGTGATTACAGGGCCATAAAACTCGTTAGCGCCAACTAGAGGCCGATTTCTTTCAAAATTCTTACAGACCTCTAGGGCCATGAGTCAAACATGCCCACCGAGTTTCATTCCGATCGGCCTCCGTTAACCTTGTCTTAGAGGTGCTCAAACTTCATTAGCCGATAGCGGCCATGTTTTTTGAGATACGCCAATGTCCTCATAGACATATATGGTACCTTGGACCAAGACACTGCATACCAATTTTCAAGTCAATTGGACTAGCGGTCGGGTGGTTATAGCCATTTTCATGTTTTTTTTGTGTTATAGCGCCACCAAGTGTTCAATCGTCGCGATTGTTTTATCGTGACCAAAGACTCAGCCCATACACATGTGTACCAAGTTTGGTAAAGATATCTCATTTTGTTCTTGAGTTATAGCCATTTTAGTAAAATAGGCTCCTCCCACAACATTCGTTTTCCGCACCTTAGCAACCGTGAATCGAAATTTCAACTTTTTTTCGATAATTATTGATATTCAGACTCCAGAGAACATTTCTGCACTGGTTTGGTTCCGATCGGGTTAAAATCCAGGGACTAGTTCGCAAAAGTAGTTTTTCAACAAAATTCAAAATGACGGAAAAATTTGCCTACCGGAAATGAAATCGGAGATATACATTATTTACGTCAGGTATTCAGCTTTCCAATGATATAAGACACTTGAGTCTATGACTTACGGTTTAGGAGTTATGAGCAGTTTCGCGCAATTGATTGCTATAGCGCCACCTATAGGCCAATTTGGCTCATAATTTGATAACCTCTCCTCGATTTTTGGGCTACCATCTGACAAAGTTTCAATGCTCCAGCCTTTACGGTTTGGGCTGCACGATGCGTTTTAGCGGAGAATAATAATAATAAAAACCCTTACAATTACAATAGGGTTTCAGCACTTCGTGCTTGAACCCCTAATTAAAGCTGCAAGCAGCATTTAGCGGGGTTCAAGCCTTTAAGGCCTTTAAGCACACAAGCATCAAAATACATTAAGTTTTATTTAGCAAGATTTTAAACACTGAAATAATAGATGGAAAACTCAAATTACAGGCAATATAGGCAATTTACCATAGGAAACATATGGTTTTTAACAGTTATAGCGCCACCTATGGTCCGATCTCTATAAAGCTTTGTATGCTTGTTAAGGATCTAATGTCACACATGCCCACCAATTTTCCTGAAGTTTTGAGTTTTCCTTTAAGATTTATAGGCTATTGAGTGTGTTTTGCTATGTCCCTCTTCTAAATCACCCTGCTATAGCCATTCAAATGCAAAAGTTGAACTTTTTTTTGATAATTAATGATCTAGAGAGTCTAGAGAATTGTCCTAGACTGGTTTGGGTCCGATCGGGCAAAAAACCAGGGACTAGTTTGCAAAAGTAGGTTTTTAACATAATTGCAAATATTTAATGAACAATTTGATTGACAGCAATGGTTCTAGAGGCAAAGTTGTTCAATATGAGGAGATCTATCAAATGATATGCATATTTTGTGGATGTGTGCAACACCACGTGATTACAGAGCCATACAACTCGTTAGCGCCAACTAGTGGCTGATTTCTTTCAAAATTCTTATAGACCTCTAGGGCCATGAGTCAAACATGCCCATTGAGTTTCGTTCTGATCGGCCTCTGTTAACCTTGTCTAATAGGTGCTCAAATTTAATTGGCTGTGGCGGCCATGTTTTTTGAGATACGCCAATGTCCTTATAGACATACATGGGACCTTGGACCAAGACACTGCATACCAATTTCCAAGTCAATCGGACAAGCGGTCGGGTGGTTATAGCCCTTTTCCTGTTTTTTTCGTGTTATAGCGCCACCAAGTGTTCAATCGTCGCGATTTTTATATCGAGACCGAGGAATGAGCCCATAAACATGTGTACCAAGTTTGGTGAAGATATCTTATTTTGTTCTTGAGTTATAGCCATTTTAGTAAAATAGGCTCCACCCACAACATTCGTTTTCCACCCCTTAGCAACCGTGAATAGAAATTTCGACGTTTTTTTGATAATTATTGATAATCTGACTCCAGACAACATTTTGACACTGGTTTGGTTCCGATCCGGCAAAAAACCTAGGACTAGTTTGCAAAAGTAGTTTTTTAACAAAATGCAAAATGGCGGAAAATTTATCATGGCGGAAATGAAATCGGAGATATAAGTTTTGTTCGTCATGGACTCACCTTTCCAATGATATAAGACACTTGAGTCTACGACATACGGTTTAGGAGTTATGAGCCATTTCGCGCTTTTGATTGCTGTAGCGCCACCTATTGGCCAATCGGGTTCATTCTCTGACAACATTAGCCTCGATTTTTGTACTACCATCTGATAAAGTTTCAAGTCCCTAGCATTTACGCTTTGGTCTGCACGATCACAGTTTAAATATGATTGAACAATATTAGTTTAGAGGATAAGCCAATGAGTGGTCTTCTGCTGCCATCTGGTGGCAATTTTAGGTAATAACCCATAATATATTTGAAATAAATTAATTAGACAAAATGTGATTGTAAATATTGTAATAGTGACTTTATAATGTCTAAATAGGAATTATAGAACATGATAAGTAAATAGTATAACAAAATGACAATTTAAGCCCAGCAGGTGGCAGCAGAGAACCACTCATTGGCTCATTTTCATTTTAAATGTCTGTTTTTCATTTAATGGGCACATTTTCCAAGTTAATGTCTTCAAACGTGCTTAACTCACATGCACATTTTGTTGGAGATATAGATATTTGAAATAAATGATGGGTAACAAACAGCTTATTCCAGGTTTTCCCCTTTAAAACATATTTTCAGGTATTATTTTAATTGTAATTTAATAATTATTGTAAAAACATTAATCAAATGAACAAATTAATTGATAAACATTGACAAAATGTCATTTGCAACATTTATTATAATGATTTTATAAAGGTTGAATATGCTTAGTAAGCAGAATGAACCAATGAGTGGTCTTCTGCTGCCATCTGGTGGCAATTTTAGGTAATACGTTTTTAACATAATTGTGAATAAATAAATAAATAACAATTTGATTGACAGTATTGGTTCTTGAGGCAAAGTTGTTCAGTATGAGGAGATCTATCATAATTTCTGCATACTATGTGGATGTTTTTTACCCCACCTGATTACAGAGATGGAAAATACCATTTACAGCCAATACAGGCAATTCACCATAGGGAATACATGGTTTTCAAAGCTTTTTAACAGTTATAGCGCCACCTATGGTCCGATCTCCATGAAACTTGGCATGCTTCTTCAACATGTTATGTCACATATACATAACAATTTTCGTGAAGTTTTGAGTTTTCCTTTAGGATTTATAGGCGTTTGAGTGTATTTAGCTACGCCCCTCTTCTAAATGACCCTGTTATAGCCATCCAAATGCAAAAGTTCAACTTTTTTTCAATAATTATTGATCTAGAGAGTCCAGAGAATTGTCCTAGACTGGTTTGATTCTGATCGGGCAAAAATCCAGGGACTAGTTCGCAAAAGTAGGTTTTAATCATAATCACAAATATTTAATGAACAATTTGATTGACAGCAATAGTTCATGAGGCAAAGTTGTTCAGTATGAGGAGATCTATCAAATGATATGCATATTTCGGGGATGTGTGCAACACCACGTGATTACAGAGCCTCAAAACTCGTTAGCGCCAACTAGTGGCCGATTTCTTTCAAAATTCTTACAGACCTCTAAGACCATGAGTCAAACATGCCTATTGAGTTTCGTTCCGATCGGCCTCTGTTAAACTTGTCTAATAGGTGCTCAAATTTAATTGGCTGTGGCGGCCATGTTTTTTGAGATACGCCAATTTCCTCATAGACATATATGCTACCTTGGACCAAGACACTGCATACCAATTTTCAAGTCAATTGGACTAATGGTCAAGTGGTCATAGCCTTTTTCATGTTATTTTCATGTTATAGCGCCACCAAGTGGCCAATCGTCGCGATTGTTTTATCGTGACCAAAGACCACGCCCATACATATGTGTACCAAATTTGGTGAAGATATCTTATTTTGATCTAGAGTTATAGCCTTTTTAGTAAAATAGGCTCCGCCCTGAACATCAATTTTAAGCCCCCTAACAACCGTGAATCCAAATTATGACTTTTTTTCAATGGTTATTAATAATCAGACTCCAGAGAATATTTTGGCACTGGTTTGGTTCTGATCGGACAAAAAACCTAGGACTAGTTCGCAAAAGTAGTTTTTTAACAAAATTCAAAATGGCGGAAAAATTTGCATACCGGAGATAGAATCGGAGATATACGTTTTTTATGTCAGGTATTCAGCTTTCCAATGATATAAGACACTTGAGTCTACGACAAACGGTTTAGGAGTTATGAGCAGTTTCGCGCAATTGATTGCTATAGCGCCACCTATAGGCCAATCGGGGTCATAATTTGATAACCTCTCCTCGATTTTTGTACTACCTATTGGCCAAGTTTCAAGTCTCTAGCCCTTACAGTTTGGTCTGCACGATGCGTTTTAGGTCTGAATAATAATAATAATAATAATAATAATAATAAAAATCAGCACAAATACAATAGGTGTTCAGCACTTCGTGCTTGAACCCCTAATAAAAATCAGCACAAATACAATAGGGTTTCAGCACTTCGTGCTTGAACCCCTAATAATATAATAAAATAATGATTGTGCCGACAAACCATCTACTAATATCTAAAATTGTAATATCTGACATATCATAGATCACTATTATTACATTTTTATTTACATAATCACATATACAACAAAAAATAGATAATTTAACCTCAAAACTGGAAAACTCACAGATGTTGACTTTAAAATGGAAGGTCAACCTCAACACGAGCAGAGCCAACAAATGTTTTGAGAAGAGATTTAGTGGTCAAGGGCATAGTAACCTTATAAAATTCAACAATACCAGTTAACATGTCACGTCTACGTTTTTTACTTGCACAGAATACAATATTCAGTTTGGGAAAAGTGCAACAGCAATGATAGGAGTAGTACACACCAAAGGTCACAACGATGCCCTCTTTCAAACTTTATGGAGATCACTAGAGATTATATAATCTCAAATATTATTTTTAAGATCCAAAACTGCAGCATGAGTGAAAGACCAGCAACACCAATAAAACAACTTAAAACCTGGTCATGGATTTCTCGAGAGGGTTTTTTTTTTGTTGCATGATAGCTGCCTTCAGTAAAATAAAAAGGAGCAGTGTTTCAACTGCTTGTAGCCAGAAGGTATGAAACAAGTGCCAGACTTCTAAATCATGAAAGCTCTTGGCACTGGGGAGGCTTAAGCTGAGAGCTCTGAGCAAAAAGCTGCCCACTTTTTTTTTCCCAGGCACTTTCTCAGAGCGGGGTGAGTTTAGGGGTGCAGCACCTCGTAGTGGTGGTTCCCGGTGGGCCTGTGGAGGAAATCTGCATCAGGATGAGTTTGGTTTTGATGTGCCTGAGCTGGAGCAGCTTATATGTGATCTGAAGTAAGACTGAGGTTCCACTGGGTTCTGCCGTAACCTCGACGCGGTGTGACCCACGCTTCTGAAAGGGCCACGCGGGGGAGAAAACACTCAAGTCGTTGTTTTGATCTTTTTATATCGACAACTTGCAGCTCTGTGTTATCTCTGTACATCTTTTATAGGGTTTGCTCGAGTTTCATGTTCGGAGGGTCTCACGAGTAAAGAAGATATGCATACTGGAAAAGAAGATCAGTGGATCATGTTCTTTGCAATAACCTTAATCAATTCAGCATATTTTTTTTATACAAAGTGAAATGCATCTTTCAGTTTTATCTTTATTTACATGTTATTTGTAATGAAAATTTCTCAGACAAAATCCAAAAACATGAGCTAAATTGATTCCACTCAGTAAATAAAGGGATAGTTCACCCCTAAATGAAAATTCTTTCATCTTTTACTCATCCTCATTGTCATTCCAAACATGTTTGCATTTATTTATTCTGTTGAACAAAAAGTAAGATATTTTGAAGAAAACTCTCTTTTTTGTGCATGTACAAACAACACGGCCCCACTTTATATTAGGTGGCCTTAACTACTATGTACTTACATCAAAAAATAAGTAAAATGTACTTATTGTGTTCATATTGAATCGCAAAACACTTATGTTGATATCAGTGGCGGCTGGTGATGATAAAATTTGTGGGGAGGGGTGGGGGGCTTCAAGTATCAAGATGCATGTTGACTAAATTCAAGCATTAAAGAGAAAACAGTGTCTTCACTTTTATCTTTATACACATTCATTTCCCACATATAATTGAATGAGGAAAGGAAAAACAAGAAAACAGCAACAACAGACTAGCATGTTGACTACTTGAACATAAATTTTGCTCTCCTTTCTTTCTGGCCAGCAAATTTCTCAATGACTCTCTAATTAAAGTCAGTCATCTCAGTAGTGTCATGACGTTTGCATTGTTCAGTCAGATATTTGAGGTCTCTTACCCCCGATGTTGTCCACAAAACTTCAGTACAGACACTTTGAAATAAAAGACAACGCCTTGTGAAAGAATTTGGTTTAACTGCTGCCATCTCTACGAAAGTGATCATCCTAACAAGGTTTTGGCGGAGTCGGAGTGACGTGTCGCCCGCGCGCGCACTTTCGCTTTAGTGGCCAAGCGCGTAAAGTTGAATGACAGGTGACGAGAACCAATCAGATTGGATAAAATAACACGCATCCAACACGCGAATTCTGATTCGCAAGGGACGCAGCGACCTGCGTCCGGAGGAGGATCTTTAAGAAACCAATTAGAGACCAGCTTCAGGTCACATGCTGCCCGTAGATTTTTGGACTCAGATAGACATCCATTTGTCCGGCGTCCCTCGCGCATAAAACCGCATGAAACATATTGAAGAACATATAAAATAGTGAACCGATCAAGATCAGTTTTTATTAAATGCTGAGGCTCTTACTAACAGCCAGCACGTCATATGAGTAAACTATTTTCTTTTTATTTCACTTTTATATCATTTTTGTATACATGTATATTTCTGGAATTTTGATGGAGGCGGCGCCCCAGCGCCCTCGATTGACCAGCCGCCACTGGTTGATATTGAGGTGGGATACGGGTAAAGTTAGTGACAGGTGTGGTGGTGTGGGTACATTTAAGGGTAAGGTTAGGTGTAAGGGAAGGGTCAGCAATGCAATTATATTAATTACATATGTAATTACATGCAAGTATTTAAAAAAATGTAAGTACAATGAAAAACATGTATGTACGCAATAAGTGCATTGTATCAAATGATTAATTAAAATGTTAGTACATAAGGCCACCTAATATAAAGTGGGTCCAACAACACTGACCTCCCTTGTAGCGACAAAAACATTGCATACAGTTTTGGATTGACATGAAGATGAGAAAATGACAGAACTTTCATTTTGGGTGGACTGTCCCTTTAAGAGCCATTTTATAAACTTTTACAGGCTTCCTATTGTAGTATAAAGGTAAGAGGGGAGGATGCCGTAACAATCATCACTGAATGTTTTCAATGTTTGAGTTGGAATCATTGCAAGATTTGTGAGAGCTCAATAGAGCTGCATAGGATAAAATGTAACTCCTTTTAACGGTCACACTCTACTGTTGCAAGGTTATGAATGCCAAAGCAAAAATATGATGCAATGTCATAGCAACATCAAAAAAGGTTCCTATCATAAAGTTCCTGCTCCAAGCCTCAAAGTAATCCTCTTCCGTATTCAAACCAGTTTTATCAGCACAAACTAGAGGGGGTGAAGAAATGGGAAACAAGCTAACCAGAACCACACAATGGAATTATGGGTTCTTCTTGGGAGGGAGTTAAAGAGAGAGAGAGAACAAGAGAGAGCGAGAGAGAGAAATACTTACCCTAATGTCATTCCAAACCTGTAAGCATTAATTTTTGGATCGGAAAATTAGGTATTTTGAGGAATAATTCAACTGGTTTTGTCTTTACAATAGAAGTCAATAGGGGTCCAAAATAATATTCGACAACACTGAGTTTCGATGGACATTTTTTTCTTTGTTCCACAGAAGAAAAATAATCATAAAGGTGAGGATACATTTTCATTTTTGTGCGAACTACCCCTTTAAGGCTAAAACACCTTATAGGGAAGCCAAGCAAGGGGAAGGGAAGAATGAAAAACACTCAGGCTGCGCTACCTAATGGTTAGTAAGGAAAAAACAAAAACAAAACAGTGGAGTGCAGCTAGCTTCAAAAATGAATGAATCTCAGATGGTGTGTGCTGGCTGAGGGCCCGGGCCGAGGCACAGGGCGCAAGGAGAGGCAGTGCTGCAGCATGTAACCTCAGTCCTGTTTATGTTCCACATTCTGACGGTGGGGAGGCCTTAAATTGGAGCCATGCTGCAGGGGATTAGGCCTATGAACCCTGGGATGTGTGCGCAGGGAGAGGGTGACAGGGGAGGCGGGCAGACATGTGTCCACAGGGCTGGGAAAAGTGCTACCCACACACACACACACACACACACACTCACGGTATCTTTCCACCCTTCTCTCTTTTTCTCTCTCCTTCCTTCTCTCTCTCTGGCAGAGAGGCCACAACCAAAGCCCTCCATGTGTGGCGGATGTTTTCCACGAGCAAGGCGGCCAGCTTGGCTGCAGCTGTCCAAACCGGAGGGCCTTGGGAAAGGGAAAAAGAGGAGCTGAGTTTGGAGGGGGCGGGGGACGGTGCACTTGGCAAAGGTCAGACACCCCAAGACAACTTTGAGTGTGGGAACTGTCCGGGAAGGCATGTGCAAAATGCTATGCACTATGGTATCGTTTTTCCTCCAAGGCTGCCTGAAGGGAAAAGCTCGGTAATACATGTACGCCTGCTTGTTTGTAAGTGTGAGAATGCAGATGGAGAGCTGTTGTTAAGATGCAGTACATTACTGAGAGTAGAAGGAGCAACAATGTGTACAGTTAAACTGAAACACAGCTGCACATAAGACATGTGGACCAGCATATGCAGGAAACATACATGTTTTCAGTGTTGGGGAGTAACTATCTGAAAATAGCAATGCTAACTTAACTATACTCTACACTCAATTACAGTAGTGATGTAAAATTACCATTTGCTTCGTTACTGTTCTTTTTATTAAACTATAGCAGAGCCAATAATCAAACATGCTCTCCTATAAGATAGCATTTGAAAATTGTATTCATTTCGGTGAATAGGATCATTTGGAAGATTCAGGTACATTAATACATTCAAAACAAGAATGATTGACAGATTTGAGACTCTGCATGTCAATATTTAGTTGCTAAAATATTAATTAATATTATGTAATAAATAAGATTAATTAATTAATTAATTAATTAATGACAATAAATATTAATGCTGAATTTATTTGACCCAAAAAAATATTAGGAAATATTACTACAATTTAAAATAAGTGCTTTATATTTAATGCATTTTAAAACACACTTTAAAGCTGCAGTGTGTAATTTTTAGCGGCATCTAGCGGTGAGGTTGTGAATTGCAATCACCCACCGCTCACCCCTCCCTTTCGAAGCACATAGAGAAGCCACAGGGGCCGACACAGGACAAAAATGTCATCGTCGGAGAGAGCAGAGAGTGACTAGCGCTCTGTAGAGAAGTTTTTTCCGTTTAGAGCTACTGTAGAAACATGGCAGGCGCAAAATGTCGATTTTCCTGTAAGGGGACCCGCGGTGTATGTAGATAGAAATGGCTCGTTCTAAGGTAATAAAAACATAACGGTACATTATGTAAGGTCTTTACACACCACTGAAAACATAGTTATGTATATTCTATTGTTGTACAGTTGAAAACTTTTTGTGGAAACTGATACAACATTTTCAGGATTCAAATAAAAAGCATTTATTTGAAAAAATAATTGTGTAACTATGTAAAATTCTTTACTATCACTTTTGATCTATTTAATGCAGCCTTCAAGTATTCATAGACATCTCAATTTGTTTGCATAGCAGTGTTGTACGTCACGGATTGCCGGCATTCTGTCAGGACAAGCAATGGAATTCTAAAAGAACATTTAGCAAAATTTTCACCCAATGAAAAACCCTATCAGGTATGGCTTAAGATTCAAGCAGGTGTATCTGACAACGAAGAACCGCCTGAACATGTATTTTGCAGTTAAATACACATACAGATAATGGATGATAAATGCACGATCAGGTGTGTACGTGTGTATCTGCACTACCAGTGTTAGGGCACTTCTCTCTCACCCACCTTTGTGCGAGTTCTGTGCCCTACCATTCATTCAGCTGCACCTTTGAAGGCAGATAATCCCACTTATTTGCTTTCCCATGCCTGAGTCAAGTCCTTCTCTGAACTGGCTCTTGAGAATACAGTATACATCCACACTTCCCACCACACAGACTCCTTTTATTTACCTAAATAGGATGTGGCTCAACAGGCTTTAAAATGTTAGTGAATGGTTTGTAAATATGATCTTACCGCAACTCTTTTATCGCCAAGGCTACAGTCTTAGTGTTGCTTTGAGAGGCCTTTATGTCTCCTGACATGTATTCAGAGGGAGAGCATTGAAAGCCCTCAATAAGCGGTCCCCACAGGACCCTATGCTCATAATAGAGGCCAATTCATTACAGTAAATAACAGTTGCTGTCATTATATTGTTTTCCATGAAGCGGCTTATTTGGAGCTCTTAAACTGGTAATTGTTTTAAGACCAGTGGTGGCTCTTTTGCTCCCATTCAGGGGGAGGAAACCGAACACGGGCAGTGGGAATTTGGGAACGCGCCCCAGGGAGGGTCCGACTGGCGAGACAGGAGATCCAGTCCTGCTAGCAGCTGTGCGGGGTATTAAGCTCTAATGAGTTCAAGAGTAACATGGATAAGCAGAGTTATGGGGAAAGCCCCGGTAAGAGCCTTTGATTTACTGTCTTGACATCTGTATTAATATGTTTATATTAATCACACCAGTTTATGTGGATGTCTGAACTACTGAAATAACTGGCATAACTGAAAAAAATAAAAATAAAATAAAAATACAGCACATATCCTCACAGTTTACGGTTTTGCTCTGACAGCTGTTAAGCCCATCTTCGACCTTGTGTCACACAGCGAACATGAGAAGCTGAGGTAATGCTCTCTAATGTCCGGATTGTAGTTGTCCAGGGTTGATCTGTTCCCACAGTCACTGTTAACACGAGGCCCTTTACTTAGGATATAATCACCAGCCAGGAGAGGGAGGGCTGAGTAATTGTAGGCCTAGACTTTTCCAGACAAATTGTAGTGCATATTTTAAATCTCATTAGCCTCTGAAGACTTTCTAGAAGAAGACCGCAGCTGTATAAAAAAAACCAACAAATATTTTATGCACGCACACACAAACACACACACACTAATCATGACTTCCATTAACAACCACCTTTTTTTGAGCTAATGATATTTTCTATCCACTAACTTTACCCCTAAACCAACCTACATAAAAAAACGTTTTGTATTTTTTAATTTATTATTTTTATTATTTAGTATGTTAATTGGTCCATTTGCTGTGGATGACTGTTTTGGCCTCAGACTAAAATCAATAAAAAAGTAACTTTTCACTCACAACTTTATTTCGTATAATTTAACATTTTTACTTTTACCCATAAGATTCACTCTCGCACGCACACGCACACGCACACACACACACACACGTTTGTTTTTGTGAAATGTGAGGACATTCCATAGGCGTAATGGTTTTTATACCGTACAAACCGTATTTTCTATCCCCCTACACTGCCCCTGCCCCTAAACCTAGCCCTCACAGGAGACTGTGCAGTTCACTTTCTGTGAAAAAAAACTTGTTCTGTGTGATTTATAAGCATTTTGAAAAGTGAGGACATGGGTAACGTCCTCATATTTCACCCTCTTTTTGTAATACCTATGTCATACCCATGTCATTATACACATTTGTGTCCTGATATTTCACAAAAACATGCCCACACACACACACACACACACACACACACACACACACACACACACACACACACACACACACACACACACACACACACACACACGTTTGTTTTTGTGAAATGTGAGGACATTCCATAGGCGTAATGGTTTTTATACCGTACAAACCGTATTTTCTATCCCCTTACACTGCCCCTGCCCCTAAACCTAACCCTCACAGGAGACTGTGCAGTTCACTTTCTGTGAAAAAAACCTTGTTCTGTATGATTTATAAGCATTTTGAAAAGTGAGGACATGGGGAACGTCCTCATATTTCACCCTCTTTTTGTAATACCTATGTCATACCCATGTCATTATACAGATTTGTGTCCTGATATTTCACAAAAACATGCCCACACACAAACACAAACACAAACACACATGTTGGGTTTTCATGTTTTATGGGGACTTTCCATAGGCGTAATGGTTTTTATACCGTATTAACCGTATTTTCTATCCCCCTACACTGCCCCTACCTCTAAACCTACCCATTACAGGAGACATTCTGCATTTTTACATTTTCAAAAAACATCACTTAGTCTGATTTATAAGATGTTTTCCTCATGGGGACCTAAAAATGTCCCCACAAGGATGAGGATTTCGAATATTGCCATCTTTGTGGGGACATTTTCCCTTTAACGTAGGGATTACCAGTCCACACATACACACACACACACACACACACACACACACACACACACACACACACACACACACACACACACACACACACACACACACACACACACACACACACACACACACACACACACACACACACACACACACACACACACACACACACACACACACACACACACACACACACACACACACACACTGCTCTTGCAAACTCACACACTCAAAAGAATCCTTCACTGTATTGCTCATTTAGTAAGGCAGAACTTCCAATAATCTGGACACTTTATTTTCACCTTTGCCAACTGACTGTGAATTGGGTCAAAATTTAGAAGCAGAGGTCAAATGGAAATGAGAAATTGCTATTTGAATCCTGTTAACTCTTATCGGCCATGACAAACAATGTTGGGTCGTCAGTGAGTGTCCATCAGGCTAGTTTTTTCAGTGTGTTCCCCATGTTGGCTCTAGCGGCGGTACACAGTAAAAAAATATTGTTTGTCGAACTTAAAAAAGTAAGTTACCTGGTTGCCTTAATTTTGAGTTCACTGAAATGAAAATGTTTAGTTAATACAATGAAGGAGACTGGTTTAATAAATAGAAACTCTAAATATTGGGCCCTATCATACACCCGGCGCAATGCAAAGCCAGGCGTGACGCAAAGTGTTTTTTGCTAGTTTCAGCACGATGCAGTTATCATTTTTGTGTCCAGCGCCACGTTGTTTAAATAGCAAATGCACTCGTGTGCATCAGTTCGCCCATAGGCATGCTGGTCTGAAAACGAGGTGTGATCAGGCTCATTGTTGGCGCGTTGCTATTTTGAGGAAACTGAAAATGTCTGCGCCGTTGACCAACAAAAACCAGGTCTAAAGTCAATAGCGTAGTATTTTTTGTGCTATTTGAAGGACGCGTTAGTAATATGCACCTATAGGCGGGTCTACAAGACGGGTTCACACTCTACTTATTACACACAGGGACGCGCAGCAGCACACAAAGATTTTTTTATAATAAAAAAAAAGCCTCGCTCCGCTCGCAAATTCCACCATGTAAATAGCCAATCCGCTATGGTACACCCATTACTCATTAAGAGACTAGGGCCTAGTCCACACGTACATGGGTATTTTTATAAACAGAGTTTTTCCTTCTCCGTTAAAAAAAATGAAAAATCAAAAACATGATATGAAGCACTGTCAAGAGCATGCCAAACCAACAGGTGGCCATTTAACCCTAACTGTAAAGCCATGTTGGCCAATCAGAACTCTGGAAAAAAGGTTGTTGCCGGTGCCGACGTAACGAGCCAAAATCTCCAGTTTCACTGTCCACACAGCAACACTGCAACCGGAGTTTCTAAAAAGTTTGGTTTCAGTGACCGGACACTGCGTTTGCGTGTGGACGAACAGCCAAAACGCATAGAAAAAGCTGCTTAACCACATTAATTTTCTAAGTTGATTTGACAAAAGATTAAAAAGGTTGTGGCAGGAAATCATGAAAATATTTTTTTACAGTGTAGTTTGCCTGATTCAGCATGTTGAATCTGCATCGGGGCTGTCGGTGAAACCATGAAAGAGATCGCAGTGATTGGCTGTTCAGTTTAGCAGTTCCTCCAGCATTCCGCGAATCTGCAATCGCAGAATTAAGCGCAAAATCAAGTTAACTCCGCACAATTTGGAGGACCTTGCAATTTTTCTATATTGCCGCAGTTTTGCGCCTAGACGCGTTGTGTGGCGTCATCACAACGCACATTCATTCCATTTCGAACTCAAATCGATCAACAAACTTCTGCTTGCGCCGTTGCTTCAGCAATGCATCTGTGCATCTCTCTCTCTCACATAAACACATGAGCGAGCGCGCTCTGAGTGACATCAATCGGTTCAGTTTATCAACTGTATGTATACATAAAAGTGGCTTGCGCACTCTGTCAACAACCCCAAAATGGACAAAGAGCAAGACGGAAGGAGTGAAGGAGACGCTGAATGAAAATGTAAATTCAGTAATATAGCAGTTTCCAGGGTTACCCCTGTAAACACAGCAGGCTACTACATTTCTGACATTGTTTGTGTAGGCCTACTGATTCTTCACTTTGTAACTTTATAGTAATGTTCTTTTGCACTTTAATCTGTTTGAAACATTTGTTTACTTTATACATTTTGTGTATTCTTCAAAAGCTACTGTTATGTTTAAGGTTCTTTTTGTTTTATTATAAAAAATATTTTTCAACCTTGTACCAAACTTGTACAATTTGTTATCCACCCTTTAAATCATGAAATAATAAAATAATCAGATTTTTTTGTTTGTTCGTTTTTTTTACTTTTAGACAAAATATAAAAGAAAAATGTTTGCATGTGTTTTATGTTGAGTCATATATTTGATACATCAGGCTTTTATGGCCCATATATGGTGAAAAAAAATGTAAATCAATGAGATCTTTATAGCAGCATAGAAGACTACTTAAATAAATGCATATAAATATCATAATAATGTGTCTCGGTAAGATGATATTTAAATACCTAGTTTTATGATGAAAGCTCTAACATTTTTATTGTAAGGGTGGCGAAACACAACTTAATGCTATAGGCCTAATGATGATTGAGAGACGAACAAATAAACACTCCTCAATACCCTGTTGTGTCTGATACATAATATATACAAAATTGATTGATACCTTTAAAATATACAACATTTTCAAAAAGGCCCTAGAGGGCCTGATAACCATGCCCCCATAGCTTAATAAAATCCTGTGTTTTATTTGGTGTTACATTTGAAATAAAATGTTGAAATTATATTTTTAAAGGGTTAGTTCACCCAAAAATGAAAATTCTGTCATTAATTACTCACCCTCATGTCGTTCGACACCCGTAAGACCTCCGTTCATATTCGGAACACAAATGAAGATATTTTTGTTGAAAGCTGATGGCTGAGAAAGGCTTCAGATAGGCCTCCATTGGCATTCAGTACATTTATACTCCCAAGACCCATGAAAGGCACTTAAAACGTCGTTACAAAGTCCATCTCACCACAGTGGCTCTACAATAATTTTACGATGCGACGACAATAGTTTTTGTGCGCAAAAAAAAAAATCTAAATGACACCTTTATCCAACTTGTTATTGTCTTCCGTGTATGCCTACACGACGCATGCGCGAGAATATGACGTAGCGCCGGGGTTCGGGAATCCATGAAATGCACACTTAAGCCCCATTTTGAGCACTACGCCGAGACCTAAAGCACGATCAATGTAGAATCCAATAGCTTAGACACGCGCGTCTTCCTCTGCTTGTAAACAAATCGCTTCTGGGTCATGTGTCCGAACGCCGGATCTGCGTCATATTCTCGCGCATACGTCGTGGAGGCACACACGGAAGACAATAACAACTTGGATAAAGGTGTTATTTTGATTTTTTTTTGCGCACAAAAACTATTGTCTTACGGAGGTCTTACGGGTGTCGAACGACATGAGGGTAGAGTAATAGAGTAATTAATGACAGAATTTTCATTTTTGGGTGAACTAACCCTTTAAGTTATTATCAGTGTTCTCCTTTTAGAAATTATAGAGCCCAATGGTTCTTGAGGTCCGAAAAGTAATACAAATGTTACATTCTCACTGAAAAACTACACTCTAAAAAAAAGGCTCGTAATCATAGGGGAACCTTTTTTAGTGCTATATAGCATCAATTTTGGTGCTTCAGTGGTTCTTCAGCGGTTCTTCAGAGGTGCTATATAGCACCTTAGTCAAAGAACCGGTGAAGAACCTCTGAAGCACCAAAATTGGTGCTATATAGCACTAAAAAAGGTTCCCCTATGATTACGAGCCAAGAACCATTTTTGGTGCAATATAGAACCTTTTTTTTTTTAGAGTGTATACACAAGAAATGCCCCCAAATCAGTCATTTTAGGCCGCAAAAAGCTGAAAAAAAGTTCTGTGTGTGATGTTGGACAACCAAAGCTTAATTATGACTTCATATCCTCTACTATAAAGGCTTTCTTCTGTCCAGTGGTCCTTTTCAGGGGCTACAGATTAGCGGGGTGCATTCCTGTTCAGGAAAATCTCTTTAGATTCACTTCCAGATCGGAGCAGCCATCTGCACATACTGCATGCCCAAACCAGGGCCTCTGCCCTCTCAGGAATTTGGAACTTTTCCCCATCAATTTAACCAATTATAGAGCAGGTCCCTGTGTTTATCACAGAGGATCTAACCTCAGGCACTGGAGGCATAAAAGTCATCTAACACATAATCAGATTTTTAATCACCACATGTTGTTAACTAAAACTAATTAGGAAACTAATTAATATTAGATGAAAAAAAATTAAATATATTTATTTATTTCAGTTAGTTGCCAGGACAACATTTCTAATTTCCATTTAAGCAGAAGTACTAAAATTACTATAAAATAAAATATTAAGGAAATAAAAAATATAATAGAAAAAAAATATATATAAAAACAAAAATATGAATAAATACTTTTAACAGTATATAATATATAAAAAACAATGCAGCACATCAGTTTTTATCATGTTTAAAATGTATGTTTTTATCTTTCAGTCAGTCATTCATTTAGTTTCTTTTTTCTTTTTTATTAATTTATTCACTTGCTCATTTATTAATTCTGTCTCTCCTTTGTTCATTCACTTGCTAAATCATTCACTCATTTAGTCAATTAATTTGTTAGCTCACTAGCTCACTCATTCATTAATTCATTTGTTCGTTCATTAGTCTGTTCATTTGTACATTCACTTAATTCATTCATTTATTCTGTTTATTTATTTTTTTGTGGCTTGTTTCAGTAAAAACTAATGTTAACTAATGATACCCCATTGTGAAGTGTTACCCGTTTTTCTTGAACGTTGACAAAACTGGCATGACAGGAAGGGGAAGTGTAATCAGAACTCTGAGCATTGTGACTAACCCTTATATCACTTTTACCACCGCAGGCAAGCATGACGTAAATGTTAAACCAGTGCCTCGTGCTCTGCTGACTACCAGCACCTATAATAATCTTCAAAGACACGAGGTGGCATGTCTGGCTGTCAGCCCACACACACGTATTAATGAACGCACACACACTTCCGCGCGCACACACACACACACACAGATATCTTCTTGCACGAACATGGAACTAGCCTTCAGGCTTGCTCGAGTTTCTGCATATTGCAGTAAAGATACTGTTTCACTGCAGGTGTCCCATCAAAGCTGCAGCATGCACTGGCCAGCAAAACTCATAAATTAGGAGACTACAGGTCTATTTACCGGCTGCACTATATTTGCCTTGATGAAAAGCCCATGTGTTGGCTGTCTAGCCTCAGTATGGAGTGTCATCATTCGGTTTGATAAAGACTGCACTACATCCTCATCTGTATACCTCTGCATATCCTTTCCTCTGGTTTGCTCTAAATGCATTTAGTCACATGCATGTGAACCACTGCAATGTCAAATATATGAGTAGCTAACACTATATTCTCCACTGACACTCTATGTGAAGACTGTATTTGCATACCACTCAAAAGTTTTGGGTCAGTAAGTGTTTTTATTATGTTTATGAAACAAGTCTCTTATGCTCACCGAGGCTGCATTTATTTGATCAATTATATAGTAAAAACTATTTAAAATAACTGTTTCCTATTTTAATAGTGCTGGGCAATCGATTAATCACATCCAAGATAAAAGTTTGTGTTTACATAATATATGTGTGTGTACTGTGTATAATTATTATGTATATATAAATACACACTCCTTCATATATATCCTCTTAAAGGGATAGTTCACCCAAAAATGAAAATTCTGTCATCATTTACTCTCCCTCATGATGTTCCAAACCCATATGAGTTTCTTTCTTCTGCTGAACACAAAAGAAGATATTTGGAAGAATGTTTGTAACCAAGCAGATAGAGCAACCATTGACTACCATAGTATTTTTTTCCCTACTATGGTAGTCAATGGTTGCTCTATCTGCTTGGTTACAAACATTCTTCCAAATATCTTGTTTTGTGTTCAGAAGAACAAAGAAATGTATACAGGTTTGGAACAACTTGAGGGTGAGTAAATGATGACAGAATTTTCATTTTTGGGTGAAAAAAACCCTTTAACCTGCGCCCCCATTTTTGATAATTTTCTGAAAACGACATAGCCAAATAAAAATGTCTGCAGCTCCTAAACCCTATGGTCTATATTAATAAATGTGGTCTTATTTTAAACTAGACACTTGAAATTTTGTTACCCAAGAGTCATAATAACTCAAAGCAGTATAGGAACAGAGTAAAATAAGGTAAAATATACATGTAAGGGACTTTATTTTGGATGCGATTAATCAATTGCCCGGTAGTAATTTATTATCATTACTCCAGTCTTCAGTGTCACAGTGTTACTACTGTCAATGTCTTAAAGGGGTCATGAACTGGCTTTTTTTATTTTTTTATACTGTTGTCTGAGGTCAACTTATTACGTTAGTGTGGTTTTTACATTCAAAAACATCATAGTGAATAAGTAATAGGCTATTTTCTGCCCTGGTTTTGAGCCTCTCTCCTAGAACGCTCGGTTTTTATGGGCATGCCGCATTGAAAACTTGGAAGTAAATGCCCACTGCTATGATTGGATAACAGTTTTGCATATTATAATGAGTTTTGGCTCCCCCGTCAGTACACGTGGGGAATTGTTTTAAAAACGATATGGATTGTTTTGATTCAATGTGGAAAAATGGCAATTGGAATGATTCGCCCATACATGTTCGAGCCAGAGTCTGATCCCGAATCGCAGGACAATGAACCAAGAACACCTCAAATACAAAGGATATTACAGCCTGTGACAGCTTGGTAAGTTATCCTTTATTAGGTTTACTTTAGGTTTTTCTAATTTTATATTATAGTGTAACCGGAGACGCTAGCAAAAGTTTTTAGTTGTGCCCTGTGATCTTAAATACTGTGTGTCTGTTTGACAAGCTACATCCTTCATGGTTGAACCTTTCTGTGACGGGTTAGGCACATACACATAATCAGTAGATATCAAACGATCTGTAACAATGCAATACTATCACATATAAAAAAGTGTGTTGCACCATTCCTATCGGATCCAATATAGAAGGCATAGCATTGTGTTTTAATTAGGGCTGTCAATAGATCATTTTTTAAAATCGCGATTAATCACACCTTTGTTGTGCGATTAATCGTGATTAATCGCACACTCATCGTGAAATTAAGCATACGCCATGTTTATTATTAAACACATTAATTTTGTCATGATTTGCTATATTCAAAGTAAACAATCAGATTGAAGGATGATTCTGTATTTTCAGCTTCAAGGATCATTGGAGACTCCAAAAAGGACACAAAATCACCAAAATATAAGGAGTCCATATAATTCTATTATTAGAATGTATTATAATACACTTATACAATCCTAAGCACCCATGAAAAAAATACATTACAGAATTCACAGTGTATATATATGTACAGATCAACAACAACGAGACTGTTTTCATTTTAGACATTTTATGTGAAATGTAAATGTACACTCGTCAAGCTGAGATACCTAACAGGATCACACGGAGACGCCAAAAAACCCCTCCTAAATCAACCGATTTGATGGCATAAACCTACGATTACTTAACACAACAACGTCGCTCACTACGCTGCACGCATGCTCAGTATATCAGCTGCTCGTGCTCATCGTCATCAGTTCTCTCTTAACAGTAGGTTAAGTCAGTGTACTGTTGGAGTAACTGAATAACTTTGGGATGTTGGTTCAGATGGAGAGTCAAACACATCAAAAAGTGAATACATTTGTGGATTAGTGCTTACTAGAGATGCGAACTGTTTGGAACGATTTAGTCCGATTTGGTGAACTGGTTCAATCGGTTCACTAAAAAGAACCAGTTCAAAAGAACGATTCATTCGCGAACTGGACATCACTAACGTCCACATGACAAATCAAAAATTATCCTTCCTGAGTGTGTGTGGAAACAACGCGAATGTACTGAAATGTGTCTAAATGAATGCAGCGTGCAATCAGTGATCGAGAGCGCGCACATTCACGGTTTGTTTGTGCATCAATATAACAGACGCTCACGCGCTTACTGCACGACACCAAAATTGCACTCTTTAGAAACAATCGCAGAATAAGAAAGAGCTCGTGTTTAAAAGCAAAGCACACAATGGAATGAATAATTCACTAAAAACACAATGCAAGTCTCTAGTCTCTCTGATGTCTCATGTAGTCTAATCAGCCTGGCCTTTACATAAGCTCTGTTTTGGACTGTTTGAATGAATTTGATTACTGGATCACTGAACCCTTTCCCAGAGTTTAACGGCTTTAAAGGGGTGATGAATTGAGAAATCAACTTTCCTTTGAGCCTTTGGTATATAAAAGTTCATTGTGATATAAGAATATCCTGTTTCAGAGTTGAAAACGTCTTTGTTAGTCAAAGAAAAGCTTTTATAGACACCAGGCCCAGAAAACGAGAGATCTCAGAATATGTCGACCACTGACGTAGTATGACGCAGAAGCACCACCTCAAGCCCTCAAGCCCACCGACTTTACCGATTGTAAACAAGATAGAGGTCGGGACTGGATTTTTAGACATACTGAGATTAAAACACAATGTTGTGCCTTCTATATTGGATCCGACAGGAACGGTGCAATACACACTTATGTGAGTAAAACATGTTTTTATATGTGTTAGTATTGCATTGTTACATATTTGATATCTATTGATAACATACCTTAGCACACTTTCACAGGCTGGAGAAGGTGTAATTGGTTCATTCGTGATCAGACTCGGACTTGTAACGCCAGCTCGCAAAGCCCAAAGTCCCAGGCTATGTGCTTTTCAGACGGGCTCGCTCTCTCGCGCGTGTGTGTGTGTGTGTGTGGTTTGCGGTTATATTCACTGATGATCGAGCGAAATAATACAGAAATAACATTCCAATCAATCGCGGGTGGATGACAGATGAATCATTGTGTTTGTTTGATAAAGACATTTTGCGAGCCTTGGCTGTGGGCTGGGTGATTCATTCCGGTTGCTGTTTGCCATACGCTGTCACTGACAGGGGAGCAGAAGCTCATTAAATATGCAAATCTTATCCAATCCTAGTCGTGGGCGTTTACTTCAAAGTCTTCAGTGCGGCACGCCCATCAAAACCGATCGTTTTTCAGAGAGCCTCAAAACCAAGGCAGAAAGTAGCCTATTACTTATTCATTGTGATGTTTCTGAATGTAAAAACCACGCAAACGTCATAAGTTGACCTCAGACAACAGTATAAAATTAATTAAAAAGCCAGTTCATGACACTTTTAAATGGCCTGATCACAAACACAGAAGCAGAATCGAGTTAAATAATTTGAATGGAAATTTCCTCCCAGGGTTACAGGTGCTGTAGATGCTCAATGTGATTGTGACAAACTCCCGACTTCTAACATCATCTAACTGCGTGACGAAAATTACGTTAATGACGCAGCTTCACATACTTCTGTCATTTATTTGCGCTAATTGCGTTAAATTATTTTAACGCGTTAAGGAATTTAGATTAATCGCATGCATTAACGTTGACAGCCCTAGTTTTAATCTTAATCTGTCTGCAAATCCAGTCTCGACCTGTGTCTTGTTTACAAACGATTCCGCTGTGAAATGAAGCGAACAAACGTGCAATGTCTTACCCACGTGAGCTGGAACTTCATTAAAAATAAAGTTCAACCACACATTCCTAATATTAGAATCCGAAGGAAACTTATGCAGTGACTGTGTTCTTACACAACCAGGCACAGCGCAATATCTTGCTATCTTCAGCATGTTTATTGCTCGGTAGCGCGATCCATTTAGCTCCACGTAGGCCTATGTTATTTATGTTACATTTATTGCACAAGTCGGTGGACAGGACTACAGAATCAGGCGTATTTCTTCTCCTGTTGAGGCGGCGTTTCCCCACACTCTGACGTCACAGGTTGGTACATTCTGAGATTGAGCGTTTGCTTGGCTTGGTGTCAATAAAAGCTTTTCTTTGACGAACAATGACGTTTTCAGCTCCGAAACTTACAGGATGTTCTTATATCACAATGAACTTTTATATATCAAAGGCTGAATGAAAAGTTGATTTCTCAATTCATGTGGAAACCATGTTTTTTTTTTTTTCAAGATTCTTTGATGAATAGAAGGTTCAAAAGAAAAGCATTTATTTGAATTAGCAATTTTGTATAACCATGTAAAAAGCTTTAGTGTAATTTTCTATTAATTTAATGCATCCGTGCTGAATAAAAGTATTAATTTCTTTTTAAAACAATCATATTAACCTCAAACATTTTTCATGCATTGTTCTTCACATTGTTCAGAATCCTCTATATCTTTTAGAAGCCTAAATAGAGGCCTGGGGGTCTTCTGCTTCCAATTAAAATCTCAAAAATAGTTTCCCCTCTCTGCAGACCCTTGAAAATATGCTCGTAAATTGTCATTATTTTTTACGGGCTTCCCCTTTTCAGTTGCACATCGGAGATGTCTGGCACAAGCAGTAGCTCACTGGATTGGTTTATCTCAGGATCTGCCGTCTCCATCTGAGACCTGGGATGCGTGACATGACATACAGTATATGGCTGCTCCCCATCACATACTGTACATGCATCATAAGTGCACCGCTCGGGTCCAAATGGGAAACATGCTACTACTATGGTTATGCACAATTCAGAACAGAAAAATTGGCTCACTTTTAATTCATGAGTTGGAATTTGAGGGTGTGTTCACACGATTAAAACGAACCCTGGTGTGATTGGTTCATTTGAAAAAGTGTGAACGCTGCCATCCAAACCCTGGTGCGCATACCAAACAAGCAGACCGAGATCACTGAAAAGATGAGTCTCAGTCTGCTTCCAACCGAACTCTGGAGCGGTTTTAATGATATATGAATGCAGCACGGACCAAAATGTCTTCTTGGTAAACGAACCAAAAACAGGACATGATGTCACAAGATGCAACCCTGAAAAAGGACAGAATTCTCAAGCATACCTGTTTTTTTTGTCATAGTCGCGATACACATACAACAAGCGCATTTAGATTGGCATACAGCATTGTTTTGGATGTTCCGTAAGTTCCGTCACGAAACACAAGTAATAAAAGCCGACTCATCAGGTTGTGAACATATCCCCTTTGCCTTTAGGTTCGATGTTAGCCTGGCTCCGCCCTCCTACGTACTTCCACTGAATTTTTATTTTCCTTCATTACTCCGTCTGGGATTGCGGTATATTCTCTGGTATTCTCCGGTCAAATTTTAACCGGAGGGTTAAAATCAACAGAGGGAGTGGCTGAGAACGATGACGTTGATGTTGTGCGCTAGTTTGAGATGACATACGTCACGACCAAACGTTAGCGATTGGTTATGGCAGATCCAGAGTGGCTCTGGGCAGATCCAATAGTTTTAAACCTCAACAGAGTACCCGCCTTCAAGGAAGTTAACGCTTGTCAATGGAGAGTGGCCAGACTCTCTGTACAAATGAAATATACAAGAGTCTGGTAGGACCAGGCTAGTTCGATGTTAGGTCAAATTCGAACTGAAATTTTGCATTCTGTTTGCTCAATTTAAATGTTGTATTAATAAGTAAATTTTCAGATGGAATTTGTTCTGGTCAGCCAAGTGTCTTCATTTAGTTTAAGAGGCACTACATGCATACAGTAATTTTAATACTGTGGCTTTTAAACAAGCTTAAGTGGAAGCCATGGGGTACTATTCCCCACTAGCAGGTCTCTGTTCCCTCCACATCTGTGTCTGTTTATGCCCAATCTATTTCTGAACCATCACTAAAGAACCTTCGGGTTCTGCTACGAAGCAAGAGAATGTGATTTTCCCTCCTGTAACAAAGAGAGAGGGAAATTGCAGGGGAAGTTTGCAAATGTGTTTCCTTTGTGGTAACCTACAGGAGGATGGAGGTAGCATAGCTTCAGAAGAGAGCCAAGGCATAGCGGCGGCTTTTGGCTGGGATGATTATCGCTCGCATACATTGCCGCACTCGTTAGAAACAAAACTACAACCAGAACGCTGAAACCTTCAGCGAGAAGAATTGGCCAGCTAAAAATTAAAGAGGACATCTAGAAAATCACCCTGGTGGATACTCACAAAGAGTTTTTCCCAGTGTTTTTAAGGGCTGGCCTGGAGCGAGCTCTATGGCAGATGCTAGCATGACAAAGGCGTTTCAGCGATAAGATAGAGAGAGCCTGGGCGGTATGAAAACGATGGCCGCTAGCATTGTCTCGCCTGAGATTTCGCAACGTCTCTATGACGAATCCCAGTAACGGAGACTCTTGGCAGACTGACGAGGGGCTGCATTGCAATGCATGGGCCCTCCACTCTGGAATAAGCCAAAAAGGCCCCTACGAAAAGAGCAAGATGTAATGCCACTTTTTCATGCTCATTGCGGGCCTCTGATAGCTGCAATGGCATGGATTTGTATCCCAGTTACACTGAAAGAGCTTGCGAATTGGATCGAGCTTAAAAGTGAAGCAAGAAAGCCCTGGAAAATCAGCGCTCAAAGGCACATTTCAACTGGAAAGCATTTCTTTAAAGCCTGTACTCCTTGGTGGTTGACAATCCTATTAAAGAATCAACGCCTTGCAATTAACAGAGAAAAGAGATATAAAAATAAATTAGAGAGGGAAAACACACGCATTCAGCTTAGGGGCATCTGAGCGGGACTAACCTTGCAATGGTCCTTTCTGATATAAAGATACCACAGGCATGAATCATCTTTTTGCATTGATGTTTGAGTGGCATGACCAGCATCTGCCAATTTCCTATTGTCGCTGCTCTTCACTTCACTGACAGCATAAAAGGTTGTGACAGAAAATGGGTTCTCTTTCCTTGGAGATTTTGGATCAGACGAAAAAAGAAAAGGAAAAGAGAATATCAAAGGAAAGGCACCAGGCCTAATGATTCACCATATCAACAGACTCAATGACGACAAAGACAGAAGCCTCTCAATGTATAAAAACAAGCTGTTCGGTAGCCGTCATTCGCTCTTTAAATGAAATAAAAGCGCTTGGTTTTTGGACATACAAAAGAAAACACTTAACAACGGGTTAGGCCAAATTTCAGTTAATTCCTTTAAATGTCTTTAGTTGACATATAGAAGTGCTTTTGCCTCATGTTTTACCTGGATTATCTGCACTTTATATATTCAAATTCTATTAAAATGTATGATCAAAAATGTTAGATAGTTCAAAGTATCCATAAACTAGATGTTCTCATCATAACTTACCTTACAAGGCAGCTGTGCAGTAGTTGGTAAGTCAACAAACACCATACAGTACAGCATTAATTGTCCATTGCAGTCCATAAAGTAGAAAGAAAAGGGTGTTACAGAGGTGCTAATTTAGTTCTCATTTAGATGCTATAGAACCATACAGCCTGGGTTACATAACATGAATGCACTAAAGCATACATTTCCATTTGTTTTTCTCACCAACTCAAGCAGTATCGTTTCTCCTCAGTACTTTATACTTTAAAAAAAACTTTCTTGTGTCATTAATGTTAGTGCTAGTCCTAATTTTGTATTTGAGAGAACCGCATACATCAACTTTTGCCCTTTCATTTAAATCTTTACCAGATGTAATGACTGTTTTGACTAATTGTGCAGAAATTGCTATAATTGCTCTACTAACAACACTAGCACAATTTAACTTTGATGGGCTGAAAAGAATGAATAGGGTGAACTACCTTTTACCAAAATTACAACATATCAAAGCAAAAGAGGGAGTGAACATAACCAAGCTTTGTTTTTGAGAGATTTGGTTCAGAGTATGTTTTTGAGAGATTTTTCATCTACGGTCAGAATTGATGTGACATCCAAGTTCACATCCAGAACTATGAGTTTTTACAAAATCTACAAACTACAAAATCTCAGGTTTAGAGGCACACAAAGAGACTGCTAGTGGTCCCAGACTTAAATTTATGAGCAAGCCGGTGAGGGAATGATGGTATAGACAGGAAATTGTGAGAATTTATATGAGTCTTAGGGCAATGGAGAATTAACAAGACCACAACATTTGTTTGTTGGTTTGCCTCTGATACTTTACACACTTTCTTCTCAAACCCCAGAAAGTCCTCATGTTTACTCACTCAATGAATATGCTTGCCACTACCCAGAATTCTTTGTGTTTCACAATAGATTTCAGTACTGCTGTGTAGAGAAAAGGATTAGTATTTTGTTTAACCCTCTGAGAAGAAATGCATTAAAAACACAGTCATAAGTAACTCCTTGATGAAAAGCCATTGAAGCTCAATGAAACATTCATTATATGTGCATTAAAGGCACTTCATCAGGAGTGGCTGAGACTGAAGAGAGGGTCACTACTACAGAGTGCCTCCCCTTGTCAGAGGGGATGTGATTCTCCTCCAATAATTGTAATTCAGCAATAAGGAGCTTACAGCTGTTGTTATCCGCCTGATAGAGAAGTGAACATGAAGAGCACCATGGGGAGAGCAATACAAGAGATTATCGTTCGAGAGGGTCTCCCTCACCCCCTCTCACCTAACCTAACATTGGCTTCAGGTCAGCCATCTCTAATTGTAGTCTCGCTTTTTGGAGTGGACAAAGGTAAGCTGGTTCACCCTCGTGGGGACAGAGTAATGAACATTATGGCCTGGTTCACTAACATGCTAAAGGATGCCACAACAGCGACCACCAAAAGGGCTTGAAGGCTCATGCCTGACTGAGCAGGATTTTACAGACATTCACTTTTGGAGAGGTCTGCTCTTATAACAAGAAGAGAGTTGAGTGGCTAGGGTTTTGTATTTTTGCCCTGCCTTGGCATTTCTGGAAACATATCTCAGGATGTGATCAATCAGGTGTTCATGATAAAAATGTAATTTGGGAAATGAACACCTGCTAGCTGCCAAATGCGCTCGCATGTTTAAGTAACACAATTAGCCTAGATCTCAAAAACACACTTAAGTAACGTCAGCAAGGTATATAATCATTACACATAAACAGCTTATGTGGGTACTGTACACACATTAAAAGTTTGGGGTCGGTAAGATTTGTTAATGTTTTTGAATTTATGAGATTGTAAAATATTATTACAATGTGTACAATGCAATTTATGTTCTCTGAAAAGTAGATATCTGAGATGAGTTTTAGGAATGCATTTTTCTATAAATGTACAGTATGTTATGAACGCAACACTGGTTGAAGCTCTAGATTTACCGGATCTGACTCAAGTGACAAATATTTGACATGGATAATAACTGCTGAGATGCTTAAGGTGTATTTTTAAAGCATTAGGCTAAATATTTTCTAAATATGAGCATAAACATACAGTCATTGTTTCTTAAGGTGCACATCATGACGTGTTGTAAAATACTAAAAGACTGTGAATGCAAAACCCCTCTGTGTTAGAATGAAGCATCTGTCACAGAACACACATAACTGTATGCTTCCCTCTAAACTGCGTCTATGAATCTATTTAAAAGGCTTTTTTTGCTATTCAAATGAAATCCAGTCGCACAGTGCGTATGTCACCAGAACAACACGAGCGTCTTTCTCTGCGCATATCTGCCCACATCATTCCATATCCTGCCAGTTTCTTTCAAGCACAACAAAGCTGAAATAATTATAAGCACCTGGATCTCCACAGGCTCCCTGTTAGGACCAATTGGTGGTAACTGATAAATTAGGGTGGGATCTAAAATGGTCATGACACTCAATGATTCCTTTCACGTTGACGTCAGCGACATGAAGTGACTCTTTATGTGCAGCACGTCCTGTGGCTGGAATGTACCGCAATAAAGAGGCAGAGAAGCGTCTGAGTGAAGGAGAAAGAAAGAAGCAGTGACAGCCTCCCTCCCAAACACCCCGTGAGAATTCACTCCTACATGTCTGGGCTTTGCATGTGCCCTGTTTACAATCACACAAACCATGTGGTGCACTTCCAAGGCCACAGACGACTCGAAACCATCGCGAGCGTCCTGAAAGACTTCAAATCACCTTGCTTGATAAATGTGGACATAATTCTCCCCCAACCAGCCTGTGAACTTTTGCCATTCTGCGCTCTGCTTTAAAACTAGAATCTGTGGCGTACATCACAGTGTGGTTTAACTGCTCTTGAAAGGCCATGCTGGAAAGGCTTTTGAAAACTTTTTTCTGAATGACAAAACCTAAGATGAAAAAACTATATCCTTTTTCACAGAGGAAGCCACGGAAACAGGCTTTCTTCGCCATAGATTATATCCGTTGAGCAGAGTATAGAAGGAACCACAGATGTTGACACTGTTGTGGTAGGTTAAGATGGACTCTAAAGCCCATTGTTTCCCTTCACTTTCTTTCGTTATTGTATTTTTTTCTCCCTCTCTTGCTTTCTGCCATTCCCCCTCCACTCTGGTACTTGGCCCTGGCCAGCCGGACCGTGCTGAAAGGCCTTTAGATGGTGACTAGAGCTCCAGGGGGTCTTTCTGCCAACCATGGCCTGGGGAAAAGGCTGTATTGTGGGGATCAGCAGGCAGCCCCGGCTGCCTCAGTGGCCTCCGTCCAACAAGAATAATGTGAGTGCCAGGGTTAAGGGTCACCCCACTTCTGCAGTCCCCCACTGGGCTTTCACCATACCTGCCCTATTCCTTTCAGTGCATCTGGTCAAGAGGCGATGAGAACTAGAGAAACATCATCAAGAAAAGAGGCTCTTAACACTAAGTGGAATTTGTCCAGAAAGACTAATTCCATTCAATTGTCCAATTTGGCCTTTTCAACATGTCCAAAACAAAACAACTCATGGGGTATCTGCATAGATTCATGAATGAGTCTAAAGAACAAGTGAAAAGTGGATTTAATGTTGCCAAATAGTACATTTGCCAGATCCGTCTTTGTCGAAACACAGGAAATAAATCTTTTTTGTTTTATTTACTAAAAAAATTGATAGCACAAATGTTTAAAATGATGTACACTATGAGATGAAATGCAAATAAGTGTGAAAAGGCTGCTTAACCCAGGGGTTTTACTTTAGGACCAAAAGACCCCAAAATAAAATAAACCTTTTATGAAGGACCCCCTTCCTAAAATCCATCTGTATATTTTTATGTATGAAAAAACATAAAATGTTAGATAAATAAGTAAGTGTGACTTACTTAAAGTCGGTAGACTTTATCCATTTTTGCTTTGTCTTTTTATTCTCTGACATTTTCTCGGTCCCCCTTAGAACCTTCTGGAGGACCCCTGGTGGTCTCGGACCCCAGTTTGAAAACCCCTGGCTTAAACTGAAGTGGGTTTTCTCAAATGGGTAACCATGTGGAGATCACATAAACAGCCCGCAATCGAGTCTTGCACAAGTTACTAAGTGTTACTATTACCCATTAATTTCCATCCCAAAAAATGTTTTGTGCCATTTTACATGTTCTGTTAGTAATACAAAAAACGATCACTTTGTATTACATTTATCTACTCACTATTCAAGTAATATTAGAATTAGAAAATAAAAATGAAATGAAAACTAAGGCTGTCAATGGAATAATCATGATTTTACAATGATTGAACAGTCTTTATAAAAGTGAAACAGCAATATCATTTAGTATTAACTATTACATTTGTCAGTCCTAAAAATAGTTTTTATAGCTTTTCTCCCTCCATAGACCCCCAAAATAGTCCCCAATTTTAAAACCCCAAATATAAGTTATGTTCAAGCTTTATTACTAGTGAAAATTGATCTGTTCGCCCTATAGTTTACAAGTAGTTAACAAATTATAGTAGCTTGTAAGTTAAAAGTTAGCTAACAACTCTTTTAAGTACTTGACAAGATACAGTTTTAAAGTACCTTCCTCAACACCGCTGACAATGAACAGGACAATCCACTGTGACATTACTGCAATTTTTTTTCCCGCTCTGCAGTTTTGTATAATTTATGAAAGGGCCGTCTGTGTGTGCACTACACATGTATGCCGTTTCATCATGGGACTGGATGCCTGAAGACAGAGTGTGTCAAACATTCAGTCATGCTTTAAGCCAGATCTCTCCTTCACCTTCTTATCTTGACATCACGTTTTAGCACAGGGAGTTCCAAACTTCATGCCCACATGGCTCATCAGCCAGCAGAACATAAACATCTCAATGAACGCCAGGGAATGAACCACACAGCTTAACTTTGGCTGAATAATCAGTCATCGCACATGTCTACAAGAGCGTATAAATGGTCGGCGGCCATTCTGCAAAGTGGTCATAAAGCCACGTATTTACCCCTCATCTGACTCATGGTTAACCAATATTTTTATATTCCCTATAATATAAAATAAAGGAGACATATAATTACAAGTCTGCCAGTGCCATATTCCAAATGACCATCTTCTTTTAGTCCACACAATCATTCTGACCACACATTTTATGATCTGACCCCAGGGTTAAAATACAATAGACTTCTTAGCCCAGATCAGAGCCTTCAGCTTCAGTCATGGCTCTGAGGGCCTGTCATTGGTGATGTACTGCCGTGAAGCCTGCACCCTGACCCCACATAACAAGTACATTAACCTCTTCTGAGACGCACCACTCCAGCCCTAAAAACTCTGACCCTAAAGCCCCTCTCGTGGCCACGGGAGGTCCCTCAATTCCCTTCAACACTCTGCATGATCACTGCATTGTCTACCCCTGTTCTTTGTGTACGTTACCAAATAATGTTCCTCTATCTCTCTATGATGCTGCTACCCCCTCTTCCAGTCGAGACGCGGTGAGAGAGCGCTCTGTTGTGCCCAGCGTGAGTGCTCTCCCAGCGGGATGGTGAGGGCAGCTCATCTGGGGTCTGCAGGTACTTTTCATCCCGCCTGGCAGGCGAGACTCAGCGTCCTGCTGCTGGAAATTAGTCGTCGACTGGCCTCTCTTTCTGCTGGTGTCAGACATGGGCCCCTGATGAGAGATTTGTTGATATGATAACTTGATTAGGCCTCGGACTTGGTAGCGGAGAACGGGAGAGACTCTGCTCTCACTCCTTAACCTCTCCTCAGGAGACTGCAATTAGGCCTGGTAATTGGTTAATTGGGCAGTCTGTTTGAAATAAATTTCTTTTTTTTTGTTTTCCTTCTTCATTTGGCCTTAATGGAAGCCAAATTTAAATGTTTACTATCTTGTCTGATTTTTTGCAGTTCAATGATATATTCAATTCATGCAACATGCTGAAATTGTGTTATGTTATGAATAATGTTTCTCTTTTTCAGTTGGTCAATGCTCTCTTAGTCAAGAGATTATTTGAATTAAATTCTTCATTTTCATAAATTAAAAAAAAAGAACACAAACATCTGCAAACAAATGAAAAATCCTTAAAATCCAAGTTATCACAAGGTTCTTTCCTGACTATTCAGAAGCTCTCTGAGAGCTTCATTCCTTGCCTTTACATTTAAAACCTCTGAAATAATTCAATTAATCAATTTATGCTTTGCATCTGAAATGCTTCTTTGTCAGTGTGATTTGCATCATAAAAAACTAAACTGTGATGCAGCTGAGAGTCTAAAGCTTTTTTCTTTTCATTTCATTTCACCATGGCTAGATAAAATATATGCATTATTTAGCCATCACCATGGCTGCAAAATACCACCATACATCACCATGGCAATTCTATATGATCTCTCTGGAACTAGAACAGCATCACTGAATGTAATGTTGTTCCTCTTAATCTATGAGAGCACATGACACCTTTAAGTGTCAAACATTTTATTATAGTAATATGCCAGACTTGTACGCACAATTCTTAAACCTATATGAAACAAGTATTTTGATTGTGTGCATCATGGGGAAGCAACAAAACTAATCTAACTATTTAAGGTAGGCCTACTTAAACCACTAAAAACAAGTCACTTATACTATCACCATTTTAACAGTCCATTCATGTATAGCTAAAACAGTACAAAGATCGATTATGCATGTTCATTATGAATAGGCCTATGTATGAACGAATCATTGAAAGCCCCCTATTAGGAAACCACTATAATTTATTAATTCATTTGAGGTTTCAAACTATTTGTTTTAATAATCTTTTTTATTTTACTTCAACTTATTTTGTTCACATTTTAACAAAGTCATGAAATCAGTGTCCAGTTGTTTTATCAGTGCTGCAAATCTTCCTGCTATTTCTGACCCAAGGCAGTTTCACTGGCTGAACAATTGACACATTCATCATGATTCACAGAACCTTTGGAAGCAAGGTTTTTGTAATAATTGTATGGGAACAACTACTCACCCATCTAACATCCAGAGAATCGCTTTTCTATTGGCCTACTTCAAAAATTCAATCATGCACCTGTGTAGAAACAAAATGTTGAGCTGTTTGTTTGTTTTGTGGGCCTAAACAACGATGGCACATGACTTTCGTTTTCCTAATTCTATTTACTAAATCTATTTACCAAATCTTTAAAGTAATTGGATTAATGAAACGAATAAATGAACGAATAAATTATGTCAGTGGTAGAGCCGAGCATATCCATTGTTTATATACAAATGGATATTTGGTCACATCGCCATCTAGTGGTGCGTTTAAAAACGCATTAAGAATAAGCCTATGCCAGAAATATTCCACAAATGTTCATATAAACGCTTTGTCTTTACAGAGGACTTTTTCATAAAAAAAAAAAAAAAATGACAAAAAGAAGACAAAAGAAGACTATATACAGGGTTTTTTTGGTTTGTGAATCACTGTTTGACTAATTATAGTACAAAACAGAATAAATGCGCCAACACTGATCCCTAGTGGTTGACAATGTGAAGCACTATTCTGTTTTGAATAAGAGCATTTCACTTTTTGACAAAAAAAAAAAAAAAAAACACTGAAAATGAGTCCCAGGACAAACTTTAATGGTAATTTGTTTTCCACTAAAGCGATTTAATTTTAAATCAATAATCTTGTTCTCATTCCATGTGCATATATAAATCATGTATTGCTCTCAAAACAACATTTAAAAGTCCAAATAAAATGTAATTTACCAAATGCCTAAAACGATTGTATATACAATTTATAAGTATACATCTAGGCAAATATTTTGTATTTTATGTAGCTAATTAATTTTGCATTCAGCCAATGAGGCCTATACCTCTTATACCCCCCCCCCCCCCCAAAAGCATCTGGTCACAAAACAGTTTTCTTTGGCTCTCTATTACCATGTAACCAAGCATACCAAAAGCTTTTCTTCTAAGGATACTTAATCAAGATTGATTATATTTGATAAGTGAACTGCAAATAATGACTTAATAGTAGCCAACAGATGCCCCAACCTGCAGCTCAAGGGTTGTGAACTATCTCAACTCCTTACACTTGTATGTTTGTAGTATGTTTGTGCTCCATTGTAAAATATGTACAGCACAAGTTAAAAGTTTGGACACACTTAAAAAAAAAGAAAAAAGAAAAAAAGAAGTGTCATTATTACTCACCCTTACAGGTCTAATCTTCGAAACACAAATGAATATATTTTTTATAAAACCTGAGAAGTTTCTGTGAATTCAGTGAGTTACAAAAATATACCACTTATAGAATGCATCACATATGGCAAACACGGAAGCTTAATTGTGCTTGCATCACATGTGAGTTTTTTGTGTTTACCACTGTGCGTCCTGTGTTTTTTTAAAAATTCTATTACAGTTTTTTACAATCGCTATGACAATTATTTCTTGAACTTCTTTTACACACAAGCTCAACCAAGACCAAAACAATGGATTTTTACTGCCAAATTTACCAATGCTTTAACACTGTATGTCAGAACAGATAACACCTTGTTCTAAACCCTAACCTTATAGGCTAATGTCAAAGTGAACAGCTGTTCATAATGTGAATTCAATTGAAACACAAATATATCCCCTGTATTTTATTCCATTGTTACTGAGAAACAGCCGATTGAAGTTGTGCAAATATAGAAATCACAGCTGATTCCCCATCTAGGAATTGTTCAGGTGTTGATGTTCTTTCAATCACATGACCATATGGTATACAGTAAAAGAGGGCATATTTGGGCTGATCTTGTGTGAAAAAGGAACAATATAGAGCAGAACAAAGAAAGTCAGAAAAAGGCCTGCATGAGGGAGAGGAAGATGAGTACCAGGACAAGGGAGAGGAGTGGGACAAGGGCAAGGGAGAGGAATGCCTGGACAAGGACAAGGAAGAGATGAGGAGTTAGAATGCATGGTGGTGTTCAAAGAAGGGCCAGAGTTAGGGTAACTGATGAAATAAGAGATACTATCATAGACCATGTCATAAACCACAGGCTATCATACAGAGGGGCTGGTGAACGAGTACAGCCAAATCTCAGCCGGGACACAGTGGCATCCATTATCCAGATTTTTCAAGAAACCAACAGGTAGGATATTGTATAAGGGCTTCTCCTACTGCAAAGTGTAAATAATTTTACCATGTATTACGTGACTGTGTGCCTCTGGTCCCTAATTGCATTTTGTATATCTAAGGATTCAACGCCTCCCTCAGGGGACAGAGGAAAGCTCCTAAATGAAGAACAGGAACTTGTTATTGTCAACATGGTGATTGCTGATAATGAAATAAAACTGAAGGGCATTCTATAAAGCTACTCTGAGATGGGTCATTCATTTTTTTTTGTATTGAATTTCTGCAGCAAATGAAACAAAATGCATAAATTTACTAAACCCAACAAAACAAAAATGTGGAGAGACTTCAAAAGACACACAATCTATGATCAATAAAATATACTGTCTATTGTATACGGGCAGACCTGACACATAAAATAATGCAGTTTCTGTAATTCCATCTGTTAGTGTTTTTATAACATATTATTGACTAAATGTTCCTGTTGGAAGAGAACGTGTTAGGGTTTTGGTAGACATAGTGTATAGTGTTAGTGAATTATTGTATTTTGAAAATTCGTTTTGGAGTTTAGTTTACAATGTGTGATTTTGAACATGAAATTAATCGTTTTGGCAATTGCGTGATGTAGGTGTGTTGGTGCGTTAGGAAAGTTTAGGAAATGTGTTAAAAGTAGTGCTGGGAATCTATACATTTTTTTTACTGATTAATAAAAAAAATTCTGTAATTAATCGCAAGTTTTTAATATTTTAAGTTTTTAATATTTTGATATTGTAATAATTTCTGTTACTCTCCAAATTAATGTAGAAACAATTTAAAGACAGTATATTTTAAATATGTGTTGTAATGGCATCTTTTTATGAATGAAGGCCAGTATCACTGAGGTCTCTATGAAACATTAATGACGTTACATTACAGTATAACTGAAAGCTCCCAATTTCAACATTTATTAGGCTTTAAAAAAAACTACTTTTAATTTTTTAATTTAAATTGAACTTTTAAGTGAACTTAAAACAATCTTTACATAAACCCATTATAATAAAATGTTATTTTTACCTGTGGCCTTCCCTGTTAGACATATACAGAAATGTAATAGTTATCAAAAACCTTTCTTAACTGCATAAATAATAAATTAAATATAGATTAATCATCATTAAAGCTAAAATTTTCTCTGTTCCCGTTGTTCTTTGATGAACATTAATGATAGGCATCATCAGTGCTCCTGTCACTTTAAGAATGGCCGCTGACGAACATGACGCGGATCTGACGCGCTGTCCCGCGCATCTCATTTCCTCACAACTCTTTAAGTTCATTTAAGATGTTATTTAACTAAATTAAGACTCCTAATATGAGAATACTCAAAATTCTTTGTGTTGTTGTTATTGTTTGTTTAAGAGCAAAGGAGAACTCTATGTGAGCAGGAGACTGACCCGAGTCTGTCTGTGCGTCGTGTGTGTGTGTGTGTGTGTGTGTGTGTGTCAGAGTGTCCCTCGATTAGCTGACATGAGATGCAGCCACACAGACAGGACATTGACATTACAGCGCGTTCTCTTGTGTCTTGTCGCGCTTGGAAGCATTTACATGAATAGGAGCTTGATTATGTAGGCAAAAATCGATATAAAAACGGACGCTGCGTTATTTGTGTTAAATATTTTTAATGCGTTAAGCTGAAAAAATTAATCGCCCGCGTTAACGCGTTAATTTGCCCAGCCCTAGTTAAAAGTATTGAAAAAATTGTCATAGCGATTGTAAAAAACTGTAATAATTTTGCCACCACATTGTGCATTAAAATAATTTAATGTACACCTAGCCATGGATTGTCCCTTAGCCTACATATTAAACATATTCTGATATTTAATCCTAATATATTCATTAATAAGGCATTGTGGGTCCTTTTGCCAAAGGTAATCGGTTATTTAGGTAAATAAATGCAACTTTGGACACATAAGAAGCCACCATATACATAGTACCATCATAATACAATTTATACTTTATATTACATACACTGTAAAAAAAAAATCAGGTCTCCAATTGAAAATTTTCTAGTGACCGATCACATCTAAATTGTTCAGTTGGTCGAATTGAATTTCTGTGAATTAAATTGCATCAATTCACAGAAATTCAATTCGACCAACTGAACAATTTAGATGTGATCGGTCACTAGAAAATTTTCAATTGGAGACCGTCTCGGGTTATGACTATAACCCTTGTTCCCCGAGAAGGGGAACGAGACACTGCGTCATCGTGACGACACTTTGGGGAACGCCCCTCGCGTAAAGCGTCTGAAGAAACTGTAAAATCAGCCCAATCCGATTGGTGTTGCGTGATGACGTCGTATGTGACGGCATACCCGGAAGATACAAAGAGACGTCTGAACGAAACAGAGATAGCTTTTTTGCTCTTCAGCGTTAGCGCTCTGTGTTACCAGTCTGAGAGTATTTGGTGTTGTTATCTACCAACGTTGTTTCACAAGCATACAGGGCTCGCGAATTCCATGGCCGGTCCCGTGCTGTTGAGGCAGCACGGTTGATCTATCATGGACTCGCAGATGGGTCTGTCAGGGGAACTTGAGAAGTGCTTATGCATCTTCTCCTTCCCGGTGACAGCTCCATTGTTCTCCTTCCCCGCGTGGAAGCCCGCGCTGCGGCTTCTTCCCCCGGGGTGGAGGACCCGATGCGTGAGCTGTCTGATTCTGAGGAATTAGATGGGCTCCGTATCGAGGCTCGCCTTTCCTAATGCAGATTCAACCTCGAGTTTCCGAGGCGGCGCGCAGGTTTGGGTCTGTTATTAGAGTGATACAACGTGACACGGTGAGAAGGGATACTGTGGGTGCGAGGCATGCAGTCAGCTCCTGAGGGGGCGGGCTGTTTTCATTCAGAAATATCTCGACGCGTACTGCCGTGCGCCTTCGGGTGTTTCAGCCTCGCGCCCGTTTGGCTTTTTTCTCGAGGGATGAAAGCCAGTTGTATTATAACGGCTTGAACCGCGTTGCTGAGGCAACGTGTGGTTTACGAGCCGTATATAATACAATTAAGCAGTATTGTCTGATAATTGTGGCTGCGTTTTATTCTGAGGAATTAAATGAAATATGATCTGACTTTGAGGAGTTAGATATTCAGCCTATTATTCAGACCATGTTCACCGTATTTGTGAAATGTGATACTGTTTGGCTTTCTTCTCGAGGGAGGAAGGCCAATTGTATTATAACTGCTTGAGCCGCGTTGCTGAGGCAACGTGTGATTTTCGAGCCGTATATAATATAATCGAACAGTATTCGCTTTCACCTTACTATGGCTGCATTTAATTCCGAGGAATTAAATTTAAATATTATCTGACTATAGGAGTTAGATGTATTTTTTACTCAGCCTATCATTCGGACCAGGTTGCACGGTTGGGTGATTATGATGACATTTAATTCTGAGGAATTGAGTGTCATGTTATCTGACTTTGTTAAGTTAGATATTTAATCAGTCTGTCGCCCAAGCGTGTTTGACTTGTCTGGATATCCATCTAAGATTGGAGGTTACGGCCCTGTCGAGCTGCTCCCTTAGATGAGGCCCCTGCTGGCCGGCCCCCTCTCCCGGGTAGGAGCGATCGAGGTCGCCTCCCCTGAGGAGCTTTTGGGAATCGATGTTGTGCTCCCGCCGTCTAGTACGTTTCGGGCCACATCGTTTCTCAGCGCACGCGCGCTGCACCAGCCGCCTCTAGCAAGACCTGCGGCGGTCCAGCAAACGCGTACGCACACCGAAAATCTTCCTCGATTTCGCCCTGCCGGTTAGCCGCTTCAGGGGGTCGGGGAGGAGGCTCGGTTGACACCCGAGGCCGGCCTCGAGAAGCTGGTTCCCTTAGCAGATTATCTCGGCGCATGGTTATGCCTCCGAATATATCTGCATGGGCCCTGCGTACTGTAGAACGGGTTACAGGCCGCAGTTCAGTTCCCTCCCCCAAAGTCTAACGGGGTGGTCTGAATTGTGGTCGGCCCAGAGCAGGTGCGGGTAATGGAACAGGAAGTACACTCCCTGTCGGTTAAGGAGGCTTTGAACGTATTCCTCCGCCAGTCAGGGAGTCCGGGTCCTACAGCCGGTACTTCATAGTTCCTAAGAAGGATGGCCAGTTGAAGTATGCGTCCAACTTTAGATCGGAGGTACTTGGATCGTTCTCCGAGGAGATTCAGATTCAAGATGCTTGAGTGTCGAGGTTCAGATCCAGTCTGAGGACTGGTCTGTCACGGTGGATCTAAAGAGGACACATACTTCCATGTTCCATCCTTCTGTGTCACGGGGGATTCCTGAGGTTCGCTTTCGGGGGCGAAGCGTATCATTATCAGGTTCCTCCATTCGGGCATTACTGTACAGCAGTTTAGGACTGCTGGGACTTGCGGCAGCTGCGTCCAACAGAATTTCTCTTGGCCTGCTGCACGAGACCCCTACAGTGGTGGCTGGGAACCAGGGAGGTTTTCCTTGAGGGGAAGACCATTCTGTATGATCAGGGTAACGCGCAGATGCCTTCGTTCCCTCGTCATATGGAAGAGACCTTGGTTCCTGTCCCGGGGGCCAGTGCTGGGAGCATCATGTTGCCGGGAAACCGTTTCAACAGACGCATCCCTCACTGGTTGGGACACGGTCATGGAAGGCCGCTTTTTCAGAGGTCTGTGGGAGACCCGGCATTCTTCCTGGCACATCTACTGCCAGGAAATGCTGGCGGTCTACGAAGCTCTGAGGAGCTTCCTCCCGGACCTCCGCGGCCACCATGTCCTGATGCGGAAGTGAACCAGGGGGCTTTCCTTGAGGGGAAATTCATTCTGTATGATCAGGGTAACGCGCAGATGCCTTCGTTCCCTCGTCATATGGAAGAGACCTTGGTTCCTGTCCCGGGGGCCGGTGCTGGGAGCATCATGTTGTCGGGAAACCGTTTCAACAGACGCATCCCTCACTGGTTGGGACACGGTCATGGAAGGCCGCTTTTTCAGAGGTCTGTGGGAGACCCGGCATTTTCCTGGCACATCAACTGCCTGGAAATGCTGGTGGTCTACAAAGCTCTGAGGAGCTTTCTCCCGGACCTCCGCGGCCACCATGTCCTGATACGATCCGACAATATGTCGGCAGTATCGTATCTAAACCACCAGGGGGGCCTGAGGTCGCGCCCTCTTTGCAGACTGGCGCATCAGGTTCTCCTGTGGTCCCAGGGGAGGTTGTCATCCCTCAGGGCGATGTACATCCCCGGGGACCAAAACTAGGGAGCAGACATCCTGTCGAGGCAGGGGCTGAGGCCCGGGGAATGGCGACTCCACCCCGAGGTGGTGGAGGCTGTGCGAGCGGTTGGGCCCGGTGGAAGTGGATCTATTCGCGTCTCAAGAGACGTCCCACTGCCCGCTGTGGTTCTCCCTCACTCATCCGGCCCTGCTGGGGCTGGATGCCATGGCACAGATGTGGCCGAGGCTTCGTCTGTACGCTTTTCCCCCGATCACTCTGCTCCCGGGAGTACTGGAGCGTGTCCGCCGGGAGGGCATCAGCCTTCTCTTAGTAGCACCCCGGTGGCCCACTTTAGTATGGTTCTCCGACATCATCTACCTGCGGGACGGTCCCCCATGGCAGGTCTCTCTGAGGAGGGACCTGCTATCTCAGGCCGAGGGCACGATTTAAGCCTACCCCCGGCCAGAGGTGTGGGGTCTCTGGGTCTGGCCCTTGAGGGGGCCCAGTACCTAGTAGAGGGCCTGTCGGCGGGTGTCGTAGAGACCCTACTCAGCTCCAGAGCTCCTTCCAGCAGGAGGTTGTACAGCCTGAAGTGGAATATTTTCCACTTGGCGTAGAGAGCGGGAGGTGAACCCAGTTATCTGCCCGGTGGCTTCAGTGCTGGAGTTCCGTCAAGACCGCTTCTCCGCCGGTCTTTCCCCGTCCACACTTAAGGCGTATGTGGCTGCCATTTGGGCTTTCCACGCACCTCTAAGTCATGGGCCGTTGGGAAGGCACTATCTGGTTGTACGATTCCTCCGTGGGGTTCGGAGGATGAGGCCTGCGGCTCATTCCAGGGTCCCAACCTGGGACCTGGCGGTGGTGCTCGAGGGTTTGGCTGAGGCCCCCTTTGAGCCGCCGGAGTCGGCTGAGGCGAGAATACTGACCTTCAAGGTGGCTTTTTTCCTTGCTATCACTTCTCTGAGGAGAGTGGGGGACCTCCAGGCCTTGGCTATCACGCCGACTTGCCTGGAGTTTGCCCCTGGCATGGTTAAAGCCATCTTGCATCCCAACCAGGGCTACGTGCCCAAGGTGCCATCTAAACAGGGCAAGGTCAGTGGTTCTCCAGGCATTCCATCCTCCACCTCACGTGACGGCGGAAGAGAGCAGACTTCACCTCCTCTGCCCCGTGCGGGCATTGAGGATTTATCTGGAGAAGTCTGCTCAGTGGAGAAAGTCAGACCAGCTGTTGGTGTGTTTTGGTTCACCCAAGAAAGGGCTGCCTGCGTCAAAGCAGACGATTAGTAACTGGATTGTCCAGGCTATAGCCATGGCTTATCGGGTGCGCAACCTGCCTTCACCCTTAGCCGTGAGGGCCCATTCTACCAGGAGCATGGCCTCCTCAGTAGCCCTCTTTTCTGGGGCCTCTATGCTAGACATCTGCGAGGCAGCTGGGTGGGCCACTCCTCACACCTTCATTCGTTTTTATAGTCTGCATCTCCCTGAGACGCCTGGCGCGAGAGTGCTCGCCCCCTAGTTGTGCCTGGTTCCAGCTTCACACTGGGGTGGGTATGATTGGTGCGGGATAGTTGGTACTCGCTCCCCAAAGTGTCGTCACGATGACGCAGTTCGAGTTCCCTCGAAGGGGAACGTCTCGGGTTATGACTATAACCCTTGTTCCCCGAGAAGGGGAACGAGACACTGCGTCTCGTGTCCACCCAATCATCAGAGCGCTCGCTTCATCGCAAAGAACGCTATCTCTGTTTCGTTCAGACGTCTCTTTGTATCTTCCGGGTATGCCGTCACATACGACGTCATCACGCAACACCAATCGGATTGGGCTGATTTTACAGTTTCTTCAGACGCTTTACGCGAGGGGCGTTCCCCAAAGTGTCGTCACAATGACACAGTGTCTCGTTCCCCTTCTCGGGGAACAAGGGTTATAGTCATAACCCGAGACGGTCTCCAATTGAAAATTTTCTAGTGACCGATCACATCTAAATTGTTCAGTTGGTCGAATTGAATTTCTGTGAATTGATGCAATTTAATTCACAGAAATTCAATTTGGCCAACTAAAAAATATAGATGTGATCAGTCACTAGAAAATTTTAAATTGGAGACCTGATTTTTTTTACAGTGTATAGTACACATACAAAACTACATTTAATATTTAAAAAAATATAATGTAAATATAAAAATAGAATATAAAATAGAATAATTTAAAAAGTGTAATTTACTAAAATCCTAAACACACACACACATGCACAAACAAACTCTTTCAAAGAAAGTGCCGAAACATCTGAAACCTAAAAACATAATCTGGCATATTTTTTAACACTGACATGTGACTCCTTTGTCTGAAAATTCAAAAGATACTCTTTGGAACATTCTAGAATTAAGCTGGATACATCATCAGGTTTTACACAACCTTGTGGAGTTCATGCAGTTTGATTACTGTACTACTAAAAATTTAGAAATGTAAACTTTTCACTTAAATTATTATGCTCATAATATAATCATTACATTCAGGATTGTAAACCCTACTGTACATGGTTATGAAATGAAAGCAGTAAATACACTAATGTTGTCTTCAGCTTCAATGCTTCAAACTCATTGCTACTCAAAGTTCAAGAGAAAAAAGAAAAAGAAAATCACAAATATACAGTCTCTGTCTCTTCGATTGGTCTGAGTATAATGGACTTAGTATAGGAGAAGTGAGTAAGGTTGACCTGGGTGTGCAGTCTTGCCCTCTGCTCCAGAGAACAGTATAGGGAATAAGTGAATTTGGCCAGCACCAGAGTACAGCAGATTTCCACCAGCAGCATTGTAGCGTAAAATATCACATGTTCCTTGCATGATGAGTACCTGTGGGTGGCAGTAGATCTTGAGAGAGTAGGCTGAGGAGAGCCAGTGCAGATGAAACTACTATGTGTGGTGAGAAAAGGTTCTGTTGTCCTGGTAGTTGTGCTGGGTGGTAAACTGGTTGCTGTTGTTTTTTGACTTGTAATAGTGGTAGGGATTAATATAGTTGTAGTCGCTGGAGTTGTCGCAATTGTTGTTTGAAATGTCGATGTTGATGTGGTGGGAATCAATGTAGTCGTCATATGGGCAGTTGTTGATGGTACTGTAGTTGTAGATGTGGTGATAAGGACTGATGTAGTTGTCAGGGGGGCAGTTGTTGATGGTACTTTAGTTGTAGATGTGGTGGTAAGGACTGATGTAGTTGTCAGGGGGGCAGTTGTTGATGGTACTGTAGTTGTAGATGTGGTGGTAAGGACTGATGTAGTTGTCAGGGGGGCAGTTGTTGATGGTACTGTAGTTGTAGATGTGGTGGTAAGGACTGATGTAGTCAGGGGGGCAGTTGTTGGTGGTACTGTAGTTGTAGATGTGGTGGTAAGGACTGATGTAGTTGTCAGGGGGGCAGTTGTTGGTTGAAGCGTAGTTGGTAATTCCGTGGTGGGAACTGATGTAGTCCTCAGAACTGTAGTAGTAGCAGTGGTGGTAGGTGTGGTTTTGGTTAGAAGCAAAGTTGTGAGTTGAGTAGTTGGTGTTGTGGTAATGACTTTTGTGGTTGTCTGTGCTGTTGTAGTTGTTTGAGTTGTTACTGGTATCGTTGTTGGAGTAGACGTAGTTGTTGTCTGTAAAGCAGTAGTTGTAGGCGCTGCTGCCGTTGAGGTTAACTTTGTTGTTGAGACAACTGTGGTGTGCCGTGTGGTCATGGGAACAGTACTTGTAAGGACAGGGGTTGTAGTTGGTGAAGTTGTGAGACATATTAATTGTTGTTCTGTTAAGGAGGATATTGCTTGATTTTCCAGGTTTTTTGGGGACTCACAAACTTCTGAAGGTTTTGATTTAATCTTGTCTTCATTGTTCGTTATCCATTCAAAGAATGGCAACAGGTTACAGTCACACTGCCATGGGTTCTTGTAAAGGTATAGTTTATTGAGTTTTGGAAGAGCGTCAAAAACATCTCCAGGGAGGTTTTTGAATTTATTACTTCCCAGTTTAAGTGTTGTAAGAGACTTAAGTTTTTCAAAGTCCTCTTGTTTTAATGACTCCATATTGTTATTTTGAAGATTCAGATCAGTCAGTTTCTCAGGACCTTCAAAAAACTCTCCAGAAATCATTGAAAACTGATTTGATGAAAGGTCTAACTTCTTGAGCTTCTTAAGTGGGCTGAAAACTCCATGTGGTAAACCAGTGAGATTGTTATGGCTTAGACTCAATTCAGTAATTTTAGGCATTTCTCCAAAAAGGACAGTTGGAAGACTTATGAGTTGATTGTTATGCAGAGTTAAAGTCTTTAATGAAGAGAAACCAACAAAAAGATCTTGCTGGAGTTCAGTTAAAAGATTGTGGTCCAAAAAAAGTTTAGATAATTTACTTTTGTGTGGAAACAAATCTGGTTGTATAAATGAGATTGTATTTCCCTGCAAGGCTATCTCTGTCAGATCAGGGAGATGATCAAAAATCCCATCAGGCATAGAGGTCAGCTGGTTCTCATAAAGCCTGAAAATGCGCAACTTCTTAAGTTTGGAAAAAAGAGATGTCGATACAGAACTAAGGTTGTTTTTTGCAAGATGAAGCAACTCTAGATTCTCTAAACTGTCAAATGTCCCCTCCTCAATAGAGCTAATCTCATTCATATGTAGACTTAGTTCTTTAAGCTCTTTTAAATCATCAAATAGCCCATTTTCAAGGCTATAGATTTTGTTACCTTTTAGAACAAGTTTTTCAAGGTTGATGAGATCCTTAAAAACACCCACGGGTAATGATTTTACATCTGTGCCAGATATCTCAATGGTTGTGATATCAGGTAAACCCTCAAAGGCTCCGACCTCTATGGACGTAGTTGAAGTACTTAGAAATTCTATTTTCTTTATTTGAGGGTTTTTAGAAAAAGCTCCTTTTGGTATGACAGGAATCTGACTGTTTACAAAAAATATGTCACTGGCTCCATCTTTCAGTTTTTCGGGGATTGCTGTCACAGTTTTGTCATACACGTCTTTATTTTTGCAGTCTTCACCATGACATATATCTGCAGTGCAGCTCCAGTGCAAGTGCACAAGTATGTAAATGAATACTATGGCACTTTTTAAATGCATATGCCTGTTGAAGAACAAAACATTAACAGCAAATTTAGTTTTTAGTTCAAAGTAATACAAAGCAAATATAAAATAGCTAAGATAAACTATGTCCCAATGACTTACTATTATTAAATGACTTCTTCAACCATAAATTGTCATTATTTACTCACCTTCAAGTTGTACCGTACCTGTATGAATTTCTTTCTTGTGCTGAACACAAAAGGTGATATTTTGAATAATGTGCATAAACAAACAGTTTCTGCATGGTCCCCATTGATTTCCATAGTATTTTATATATACAGGTGCTGGTCATATAATTAGAATATCATCAAAAAGTTGATTTATTTCACTAATTCCATTCATAAAGTGAAACTTGTATATTATATTCATTCATTACACACAGACTGATATATTTCAAATGTTTATTTCTTTTAATTTTGATGATTATAGCTGACAACTAAGGAAAATCCCAAATTCAGTTTCTCAGAAAATTAGAATATTACTTAAGACCAATACAAAGAAAGTATTTTTAGAAATCTTGGCCAACTGAAAAGTATGAACATGAAAAGTATGAGCATGTACAGCACTCAATACTTAGTTGGGGCTCCTTTTGCCTGAACTACTGCAGCAATGCGGCGTATCAGTCTGTGGCACTGCTCAGGTGTTATGAGAGCCCAGGTTGCTCTGATAGTGGCCTTCAGCTCTTCTGCATTGTTGGGTCTGGCATATCGCATCTTCCTCTTCACAATACCCCATAGATTTTAGTGCGGTTGTAGTGCAGTTATCCCTATTGCGTGTACACTTTTTTCTACCACATCTTTTCCTTCCCTTCGCCTCTCTATTAATGTGCTTGGACACAGAGCTCTGTGAATAGCCAGCCTCTTTTGCAATGACCTTTTGTGTCTTGCCCTCCTTGTGCAAGGTGTCAATGGTCGTCTTTTGGACAACTGTCAAGTCAGCAGTCTTTCCCATGATTGTGTAGCCTACAGAACTAGACTGAGAGACAATTTAAAGGCCTTTGCAGGTGTTTTGAGTTAATTAGCTGATTAGAGTGTGGCACCAGGTGTCTTCAATATTTAACCTTTTCACAATATTCAATTCAAAATTAAAAGAAATAAACATTTGAAATATATCAGTCTGTGTGTAATGAATGAATATTATATACAAGTTTCACTTTTTGAATAGAATTAGTGAAATAAATCAACTTTTTGATGATATTCTAATTATATGACCAGCACCTGTATATATATAATATATTTTTTTGCCAAAGGTATAATATATACAGTATATCTTATGTAAGTTAGCTACTGTAAGTTACTGGTCCCCAGTTACCAAAAATTCTTCATAATATCTTTCATGTTCAACAGAAGAAAGAACTTCAAGCATGTTTAGAACAACTTGTGGGTGAGCAAATAATGACAGAATTTTCATTTTTGGGTTAACTAATAAAATAAAATCATAGTATTTTTTTGAATACATTTTGTAAGATTTTCTTCTTTTTTATGTTTATATAAAAACTGTTATAAAATATAAATAATAAAACAAATTAATAAAAAAAAGAAATAAGATAAATAAATAAATAAATAAATAAATATGTCACATAAAGTCAATTAATTTAAACAAAACATTATTATTTTTTATAATTATGTACAAATAGAGCATAGAAATAAAATGATAGTCAGAAAAAAATATGTTTCCTACAATACTGAAAACTAGCAAGCAGTTTTTTTTCTGTTATATTCCTGACCTGCATTTGTCTCATTAAATGGAACATAATTACACTTACCTGCTCATCTCTGTTGTAGACGAATTACTTTTCAGAATGTGTTCCCAGAAGCAAATATAAATATATTTAGTGCTCTACTCTTATCTACGTAGCCCAAGTGTTTACTGCATGGCTAAGGCAGCAAACAGGGTGTGGACAGTTCGTTTTCTGTTTAAAGAGATAAGAAAGTGGAGCCATCAAACTCACTTCTCAAATTACAATTATTTAGAGATACTTCTCAGTTTATTTAATTATCTTCTGTCCTCTATTTAAAATCTATTTTGTGAGCAGTTTTAGACTGTTTGTTTTCTTATTGCCTCATATATTTATGTGTGCATATGTCTCTGCAAAGTTTAAATATAGATAAAGGTCCTTTAATAGCAGTAGTATTTCTTGGATGGGAATATAAGGACAACATTTGAAAGAACTGAACTAATTGTTGGTCTCATCAGTGGTGGGCCGTCAGGGCCAACAAGGCCTTCTCTGCTGGCCTAATCACTATCAGAATCACAGACTTAAATTTTAATATATTTTTTCCATGAATGTGTGTTAAATTATTCCCAATAGTCTATTTAATTAACTTCATCGCTTTTCTCTTGGTTGCGCTGCTTCCAGTAGTGTTTGTTTATGTTAGAGCTTTTATCCAATCATATTTCAGTCGTCATGTGTTGCCAGGTCAAAGAAATCTGCCTTGAGGCCTTCAGAATCACTAGGCTTGTTTGAGATGCGCCTCGCCTCGCCTGCAGTTCAGCCGAGACTAGGCGGCTGCAGTGAGGGGAGGAGTGAAAAAAGTGCAGGCAAGCCGGACACACTTTCTTCTCGTAGTGGATCCGACACCTGTGAGATCAAAGGCGGATATCGCGGGATTCACACTCGTGCGCTTTGTTGCTGATAAACTGGATGTAATTTAAGTTCTGTTACTTTTATATGAAAATAAATATTATGAACACCCAAAGTTTTTGTTATTTATTTCCATTCGAAAGACGTGTTTATCAATCATTTTTACTTTAATTAGGCCTACATACATGTTTGTATATATATATATATATATATATATATATATATATATATATATATATATATATATATATATATATATATATATATATATATATATATATATATATATATATATATATATATATATATAAATATGACAACAATCACATAGCCTAACCCACAGAGAGATCGCCTTTTTTAGAGAGTTTGGGAATATTCACACCTAAAAACATGATATCAGAGTTTTAAAATCAAACATTTTTAAAAAGAACCATACGGTTGTTTAAACCAATAGCATTAAGCTGTGTCGTCAGCAAGTCGTTTCCCATCATGCTTTTGCTCAGCGCAGTCAGTTGAGAGCAGCTGCGCTCAACTGCAGAATCCGACACATCCGCCTTTCGCTCGCGAGAGTTTTTTGACATACGTCGGCATGACATCAGAGCAAGGCGGACCGCCCTCGGACACTTTTCTAACCGGAATGCATCTCGCGCTGATCACCGGTGATCGGTTCTGCGCAGATTTCGCTCATCTCAAACAAGCCTAATATTGCGGGTGCTGCTAGCTTAAATGAATGGCAATGAAACTGTGCGCTTTAACCAATCAGATAATCACTCCGATTTAATCAGCCAATCAGATTTCGAGATGGCGACAGCGGGGCCATCTAGCTGGCGTACAATAACGTCTGCATTTTCACGTCCTTTGATTGGATGATCAGAGAGCGTACTAGTAGCCTAGTCAGAATAACCAGCAAACCGCATCTGTAGTTTTAATAGCGTTTTTTCAAACACAAATGGCTGACAGAGGAGAAGAAATTAATGTATTAATTGACATACTTACAAAGCCATTTTCAAAATTCCTGCATGCCTTCTCCAACTTAACGCACAGTCACGGAACGCAATTCAATCTGTCACGGCTAAAAACGAAAGTGCTGTAATGTATACCAGCTGATTTTGAAGTCCCACGGATCTTGATTTATTTGAGAGGATGGGTAATAGCAGTAAATTTACTGCACACATTGGCATGTTTTGTGTAATAATCATAGCCTATTTTGGTGAGTAAGTTAAGCTATAATGAATTTTATTTAATTTTGTTATATCCTACACACTGTAAACCCTAATAAGTTGAGACTACTCAAATGAATTGAGGAAAGTGATTCCCTCAATTCATTTGAGTAATGGGGAAACTGACAACTCAGTTTAATTGAGTTGACCTAATGTGGTCTCTTCATTGAATTAACTTAAATGTTTAAGTACAGGTAACTCAAACGTTTAAGTGAAGATAACTTAAATGTTTAAGTGAAGATAACTCAAATGTTTAAGTACAGGTAACTCAAACGTTTAAGTGAAGATAACTTAAATGTTTAAGTGAAGATAACTTAAATGTTTAAGTACAGATAACTTAAATGTTTAAGTACAGATAACTTAAATGTTTAAGTACAGATAACTTAAATGTTTAAGTACAGATAACTTAAATGTTTAAGTACAGATAACTTAAAAGGCAAACAGACTAAACTCAAATGATTTGAGGAAAGGGATTCCCTCAGTTCATTTGAGTAATGGGGAATTGATCATTAAATCACTAAAACAAGTATTGTTTTTCACAAAAACCACTTTATTAGGTTTATACTACATATAATTAATGGTAGCATTGCTCATAACAGTAAGCTTTTAAGTCATTGTTAAGACAAACAAAACCATAAGCTAGTAATTTTTAACAGGAAGCTCATTTTCAAAAGACAAAAAAAAAATCATAAGCTCATTTTTAACAGTAAAAGCTCACATTTTAAAAAGACAAAATCATAAGCTAATTTTTAACAATAAAAACTCATTTTTAACAGTAAAAGCTCATTTTAAAAAGACAAACAAAATCACAAGCTCATTTTTAACAGTAAAAGCTCACATTTTAAACAGTAGTCTTCTAGTTATTAACAGTAAGCTCACATTTTAAACAGACTAACAAAATCGTAAGCTCACAATTTTTATAGTAAGCTTTAATTTTTAATAGGAAGTTCACATTAAAAAAAAAGAAAAACATAAGTTATTTTTAAAAGTAAGATCACACTTTTAAGACACATGAACAACAAAACAGTAAGCTCATTTTAAACAGTAAGCTCACATTAAGTCATATTTTTAAAAGACACATGAACAACAAAACTGTAAACTATGTGCCAGTTCCTTGAAATGTGTCAATACCATGGTAATAATCTGGTACTGCCACAGTGTTTTGTAAGGGAAGTTTGTGATCATTTTACAGAATCTTGAGACAAAAAAAAGGCGTTGATCCTGTGGTGGTTAAAGTCTTACTTGCTTCTTACCGGACAGGAAAAGCACAAAACAGAAAGGCCAGTTAGACCTCAATGGTGTATCTTAACAGCATAAAAAAAAAGAGTTTTGAAAATGCATGTGCTGATCCTGTTTCTCCTTTTTAACCAAACAGCTGATTAGCCAAGGATTGTATTTTAGGCTGCAGGTCTTTCTGCCCCATGGAAAGGACAATGCGTTGAATGAATTCAAATGTGTACTTCAGCGACTTTGGGTAATTCAAGTGTAATGCATAAATTAGTCCAAACAGAAGGCACATTGATTCAGGAAGGTTGTGTAGATTGTCCATCACCACTTTTCCCTCAATTACGATCCCAAATGAGGAGGGAGACAAATGCAGAGAGTTGAGGGGCTGAAGAGTCATCCCATCCTCAACTATTACAATCCCCACTGGCATGTCAAGATTCACGCAGCGATCATCGGACATCTAGTGTAGATGAATAAAACTAATTAATTAATAAAACATTAATTCTCATGCATGCAAGATTATGTACAGTACTGTGCAAAAGTCTTAGGCATGTTAGTATTTTCACCCCCAAAAATGGTTTTAAGCCAGTTATTTATAACTTTTATAATAGTGTGTCAGTAGGTTATATCCGTTTACATTTTCAAACATTAATTTAGCCATTATTTGTAATAATCCATTCCATTGAGATTTTTGTATGCAGAAGGAGTCTGACAACAGAGCTATGATCCACATGGAGATCTGATCTCACCATCATCGAGTCCGTCTGGGATTACATGAAGAAACAGAAAAAACTGAGACTAAATCCAGAAGAACTGTGGCAGTGTCTCCAAGACGCTTGAAGAAACCTTCCTGCAAAGCTACAGTACTTAGACACTTGTGTAAAAATGCTGTAAAGTCAGGAAACTTTCAAAAATAATGTCATAAGTAGACTGTTAATTTTTGATCAATTAACTTCTATTAACTAAATCAAATCAGTGTTTGTGTGACCACCCTTTGCGTTGAAAACAGCTTTTGTTTTGGGACACTTGCTCATAGTTTTTCAGGGAGCTTTGCAGGAAGGTCTTGGAGTCTTGGAGACACTGCCACAGTTCTTCTGGATTTAGTCTCAGTTTTTTCTGTTTCTTCATGTAATCCCAGACGGACTCGATGATGGGGAGATCAGATCTCTGTGTGGATCATAACTCTTTTGTCAGACTTCTTCTGCATACAAAAATCTCACTGGAATGGATTACTACAATTAATGGCAAAATTAATGTTTGAAAATGTAAACTGATATAACCTACTGACACACTATTATAAAAGTTATAAATAACTGGCTTAAAACCATTTTGGGGGTGAAAATACTAACGTGCCTAAGACTTTTGCACAGTACTGTACATTTCAAATGGTGCAACTTCAACTTAAGGGTTAGTTCACCCCAAAATGAGAATTCTGTCATTTATTACTCACCCGTATGTCGTTCCATATCCACCTTTGTTCACCCAAAAATCTAATACTGTATACATTTCTTTGTATTGCAAAGGAAGATATTTAGAAAAAAGTTTGTAACCAGGCCGCTTTGGGCCACCACTAACTTCTATAGTATTTTTTTTCCTATTATGGAAGTCAGTGGTGGCCCAAAGCGGCCTGGTTACAAACTTTTTTCTAAATATCTTTGCATTCAGCAGTACAAAGAAATGTATACAGTATCAGATTTTTGGGTGAACTATCTGTTTAATTATGTCTTTCTTGCCTTTATAGACAAGGAAGTGATAGTAGTGTTGGATCGATTTGGAGGGACGAAAACCTCTTGGATTTCATTAAAAATATATTTTTGTGTTCCAAAGATGAACAAAGGTCTTATGGGTGTGGAACGACATGAGGGTGAGTAATTAATGACATAATTCTCATTTTTGGGTTAACTAACCCTTTAGATTAAAATTGATACAGTGAGTGTGAATGATAGAGAGTGTGAAGGTGTATGTGTGAGACAGTGTGAATGTCTTTTGAACATTATTTTCTACTTGGAACACTTACCAAACATGTCTTAAAGAAAGCAGGGGAGTCATCTCCAAACACGAGAGGTAGTCCTTGAAGCACTAAAGTTCGGACCTCAGTTGGCTCTGACAACTTGAGTGGAATTTATAAAACAATTTTATTACATCCAACCACTTGTTATTAATCATACATACATACATACATACATATTCCTAACAGCATTCAAATAGTTGAGCACAACAGATCAACTATGAAGTCTGTATAGCAGATTATACAGGTTTAAAGGGTTAGTTCCCACAAAAATGAAAATAATGTAATTTATTCGTCACCCTCATGCAGTTCCAAACCCGCAAGACCTCCGTTGTTCTTCGGAACACAAAAAAATTAAGATATATATTTAAATCAGTTCATGTGAGTACAGTGATTCAATATTAATATTATAAAGTGACGAGAATATTTTGAGTACGACAAAAAATAAAATAAATAACAACATATATAGTGATGGTCGATTTCAAAACACTGATTCATAACGCTCCGAAGCTTCATGAAGCAGTGTTTTGAAATCGGTTATCACTAATATGTCATTATTTATTTTATTTTTTGTCGCACCAAAAATATTCTTGTCACTTTATAATATTAATATTGAACCACTGTACTCACATGAACTGGTTTAAATATGGTTTTAGTACATTAATGGATCTTGAGAGAGGAAATGTCATTGCTGACTATGCAGGCCTCACTGAGCCTTCGGATTTCAACACAAATATCTTAATTTCTTGTGTTCCGAAGATGAACAGAGGTCTTACGGGTGTGGAACGGCATGAGGGTGAGGAATAAATGACAATTTTCATTTTTGGGTGAACTAACCCTTTGATAAATGTACTTTATTGTAATACATTTATATATCTATGATATTTGGATTTTTAACAAACCTTTGTTTGCTTCAGAAGGTTCATCAAGAGCTGACCAGCAACTCCCTTTTTGGCTCTGAAAATGTCCAAGAGGCATGTACTATGTCGATCAAGGGTCTCGTAAAATTCCTTTTTCAGGTTTTTACCAGCAATCCTGTTAAACTCCATGTAGATCTGGAAAGAAAAATCATTTCAAAATAATATTAGATTCATCCCAGTCAAAAATGTGTTGACCTAAAATGAAAATTCACATTATATAGTCAAAGGGATAGTTCACCCAAAAATAAAATTTTGCTGTTGATTTACGGTCACATCATCCAAGATGTAGGTGATTTTTTTTATTTATTTAGTATGACACTAAAGTTTTTGTATTTTTTTAAATGAAACTGTGGTCTTCAGTAATCAATATAAATGCAAGTCAATGGTAACCATCCCTTTAAGAATAAAAAAAAAACATACAGCAAAACAATTAGTATTTACAACATTGTTACCTTTAATCCACAGCCTCTGCAAACGCATTCACAACAGTCTAAAGCACTATGTTAATGATATATCAAACGTTGGGAATCTGTGAAAAGTCAATGTTCCCTATTTGATATCATGCACACAAACGTAATCTTACTTTTTTATATATATACAGGTTTTATATACATTATTACGATCACACACCAGACTGTTTTGAACGTGATCAGTACTGTTTGCAGAGGCTGTGGATTAAAGGTAATAATGTTGTAAATACTGTTCAGTTTCTTTCATAGACCAATCATTTCATTTCATAAGACACCAATATATCATCAGGAGCCACAAAAATTAATTTTGTTTTGCCTGTATTTTTTTAATCCCAAAGGGATGGTTACCATTGACTAAACATATTTTTTGATGTTGTAATATATACACAATAAAAACAATTCTGAGGATGAGCAAATATTCATTTTTGGGTGAACTACTCTTGAATAAATGAACATTTTCATTTTAGGTTATAACATTTTTTTGTAACTTCTTTGATGGATGAATCTGATGTTATAATTGTTTTTGTATAGAACAGACCTAAAGAGCTCAGATGTGCTTTTTCAGTTGTGCTGAAAAAGGAAAAATCTGGAATAGCTCCAAGGTATTTTTTTACACCTTCTCCACCTTCATTGAGACTTCGTTTAAGGGCTGCTTTCTCATAATAACTTAAGTATTCATAAGCCTTCTCATAAAAAGAGTTAAAGCAAATTATTACATGACACTAACAAAACAAATAAATAGGAAATTACCTGTGCCTCACGGAAAAGAGCTGGCCAGCGGTCAAGTACATCGGTGATCGTAGGCGCTGACATCACCATCTCTTTGCGCCTTAACGCAAACGTCAAGTCCATTTTTTGTGACAATACAGAAGCACTGGGTGCTCTCTTCTTCATTTCTTCTTCCAGTTCTTTACGAGCACTCTCAAGGCTGGCATCATCATGTCCTTCAGGATAGTTGGGTAGGAAATTCAGTTCACATTTCTTGGGTTTTTTTATGTTTTTCCGTGATGGCTCTCCTTCTGGGTTGTTAGTACCACGCTTTCCTGCATTTGCTGTTACATCAGGAACACCCAACTTTCGCATTTTGGTTCTATAATTCCCCATTTTGAATTTTAGGCTGTTTTTCCAGCCTCCCCAGCCAGATCGTGAACCACTTTCCTGCAGACATGGATGCTGTTTTACAAGGGAGGATGCTACTTGTTCATAATCTTTATCATCTGGATAGGCTTTAAATGCAAAAATGCTTTCAGCCAATTTTTCAAGGATTTGATGTTTAAGGTCCCTAGACGGTTTGAGGAAAGTGCCATCGTTGAGGTATTTCAAGTTGCCCTGCCGCAGACGATATTCAACATCAACTGAAAAGCTAGGAACAACAAAGTCATTTGGCCAGTGCTTCTGTCTCTCCTGAGGTAGAGTAAAGGGAATTTCTGTGTTTCCTGTGCTTGCTGAGTCATTAGGCGTTTCCACCACATCAACTGGTGTAAGTTCGAGTACAGGAATTATTTTCACTGTTGCCCTGTCTTTAAGTGCTGAAATGTCCGATAAATTGCAAAGTGCATTGTCAAAGTCTTCATCTTCATACTGAAGAGAAAAATTGAAATCAACCTTTAAACTTTCTTTTAGTGATGCAACCAAGTCATCAATTGAACCTGGTTTCTTTGCAAGGGTGATTTTCCTTATATCCCCTTCACATAGGATAACTCTCAAAAGCATCTTCTCATGAGAACCCATCTGGACAGCAAATGTGAACATGCTAATCAATAATCAAAGTCAATAAAATTATCTTGCAACAAATTTAAATGTGTTGGCATGACCATAAATACCATGAAGTTTGGTCACTGTCTTCAGACAACTGCAATACTCCACTGGAACTGGAAGTAATCTGACTACTGTGAAAAAGAGGTAAAAATAAATAAATAAATAATAATAATAAAAAAAGTAAATGTATTACTTGGACTCATCAAACATTACAGCAACGTACTCAGCAAAAAATAAAACGTTTAGGTGTCACCAGCATCCTACCCTTGACAATGTAACCCGAAAGGGGAGAAACCTCATTAAGCTCTGACACCTTAACCACACAGAGAGTTGAGAAATGGCTGCTGCAAAGTTCATACGACCGAAGATGCTCAGTGTACCATGCTGACATTTTTTTACACACAAACAAAATCTCTGAGTTGACCGCTACAATCTGTGATATTTGCTGAAATTCTGGAAGACCAGAGCACGAACCAGCAGAGATCACCATATCTGCACTGTATTTGATTCCTTCTACCATCAAAGATGATGCAACAAGCACAGTATTCAGCTGAGGTGCTATTTGATGAAACTGCTGTTGAACGTGGCCAGGAAATGAAGCAACCATTGCAGTTTTAACTTTCTCCATTTCAACTGAGGGCCTGAAAAATGAACTCGAATCAAGATAGTATGCCATCATTCTCTGATGTTTGACAGCCAATGTTAGTGGCACATTTTTGAAATTTTGAGATTCACGAATTACCTTTTTGAAAAATTTATGTTTGCCTTCAAAGCGCAATGTCCAAACATCAGAGAGTGGGCCAAATGCTTTAATAAGCTGGGGATAATGCTCCATGAAATGGTGCTTTGGTTTAAGTCTGAAATCAGGAAATGTCGACTGCAACAATTCTCGGTGTTCTGCTATTTTACAACCCAAGTCATGAATGGACTCGTCTGTATGTTTCGAAGCAACAGCCAATTCAACTATGTCCTTAAGCAGCATCAGAATTTCCCATGAGCTCTCTCCCTCTGGGACATTATCACCAACGATAAGCGGTAGCAACCTAAGTAAAGTCCAATTCTCGTGGCCATTGCCACCAATTGATCCTTTACTTGCGAAACCCTTTGGAATAGGCTGTGGTTGGTTGGTTTTGTCAGAAAAAGTGTAGCCAAAAGTCTTGATGGCATGGTTAACTGAATCAAGAGAGAAGTATTTCTTCTCTATCATATCTGACAGGCAGAGACAGAGTTCAACAGGCACAACACCTTCGAAAAGGTCATGCAAAATGTCCGGTGGGTAGCCAGTTACTGCATGAAAATGCTGCAAAGCATCAGTTAGTGGGCAACTTCCCTTCACCCCATACAATTTACTCAAAGAGGGATCTTGCTTTACCTCCTCAATGTGCCTGTTGTGCATATCCACAGTCCGTGGTTCAAAGTTTCCTGTACCAACTTCAGTGTGCTGCGTCTCATTTCTCGAAGCCATGCAAAATCGGCAGAATCTCTCCACAGTAAAACTCTCAAAAAAACCTGCAAGAGAATGTGCACCAAGATTGGCAGCTGAAACATACAAGACTGTGCCTTTCACAGTAGCACCTAACTGATCAATGTACAACCCAGTTTGCTCTAGATGGACAAGGTCTCTCAGAAGTGGCTGCATAATTGTTTTGTAGCCATACACCTTTACTGTGCTAGTATTACAGAGAAGAGCAAGTTGGATGGAGTGAAGAGTTGACCTGTACTTCGCAGCTATGTTTGCCAACACCCAGTACACTGCACACATTTTGTGTTTGCCTCTGGATGTTCCTAATGGATTGGCCACCTCAAAATCATCAATATAGAGTCCAAGAGCTATTTTAAATTCATCGCCGTTGAGAAGACTGTTCTCTTTAAAATAGTAGCCATCACGGTAAGAAGTGTACCCATTTGATACACATTCTTGCACTGTAAGTGCTTTATCCAAAATGTCTGTCTTATTGAGCATTGCTTGTAAAGCAGGCTGGATTGGTACATACACATATGGTTTCTCTCCCCCAGGAAGCATGTATTCCACAGGCATAACCACTGGAAATTCATTCAACACAAATGAGTTCCTTTTTTTGATTGTCGACAAACACCCGCCTGTGTCGCAGCACCTTGAAAATACATTGCTCTCTGAAACTGCGTTTACCACTTCTGTAACAAGGGAATCATCAACATCTGGATAATGTTTACTCAGGACAGTTGAGACTGACTTAAGCACCAATGGGAAAGACAGCTTATGAATTTCAGTTAATTCTTGTATGATATTTTGAACAGAACTTGCTGGAATATGAAGAATGCTTTGCATCTTCAAAAAAATACCAGCCAAATTGTGCTCTAATTGAATCACAAAATCTGAGGATTCCTCATTTAACTGATCTTCACTGTCCTCAATTTCAACTTCATCCAAAGAAACCGGTTCGATTTCATCATTGTCATTCCCCTCACTATTACCAGAAATTATTTCTGGCTTCAGCATCCTCCTGTCATTTTCACTATGCGTCTTACTTTTATGCGAATTGAATGTTGCATAAACACGAGTCTGAAATGTGCAACCTCTGTAGGGACAATGGATGTTCTCATTTGCTCTCAAATGTCTACTACGCAAGTGTCTTAGAAAATCTGTTTCTGTGCAAGGTTCAGAAAACTCGCAATGCTGACACTTAAATACAAGTGGTGGTACTTTACTCGCATGTTCACTGTGTTCTTTAGCATGGA
>NC_137110.1:20110364-20332864 GCF_949357685.1 Gobio gobio
TCACTGAAACCCCACAGCAATCTAATCTGGAATCTCCTCCATGAAATGATTTGGACATTATTGCATGAGAAATCATTTTTTCACCATATCTTCACTTACAGAAACTCACGTAAACACAGGGCAGATCTATGATGCAGCAGAGATTGCATTGATTTCAAGTGTTAATCCTCCGCTCTGCTCCTATAAGGCTCTTTAGTGGCTGTGTGGACGCATAGATCTCACCTAAGCAGCATCAACTATCATTCTCTGGGAAAGAGGATTCTTAAATCTGTTGCTGGAGGGGCATTTTAGCACAACATTTAAAAAAAAAAAATCAATAGTTTAAAAACCTGTCAGTTTCCGACTGTGCAGTCCAATAAAGGTCATTATGTGTTGTTCAGGGATACGGTTTGTATGTTTTTAGCCACTCGTTAAACGAATAAAAAACCCCTCCAAAATATGATAATCTTTTGTTCTAAAAATATATATGTCTGTACATAGTTTATTTGTAAACAAATGAAAGCCTTTTGTTTCTTAATGCAGTTTTCTTGTGTAAAAGTGAATTCACTAGGTAAAAATAAACCTACAGTTATCATGATATTGACAAAATAAATAGACATAAGTTAAAATGTATGTGCAGGACGGCCCAAAGCACTCAGTAGTGTTTTTTTTAAAAAAAGGATCTCATGTCTGTCATATCCTCTTAATCCCTTTTTGCAGCGCCCTGATTTGACGTAATCTGCTGTCACATTCAGTAACTCAAACCAGCACTGGTAATACTTCAAAACATCTATCAATTCTTTGCTCAAACCTTCCAGCATAAACATATATGAAATTTCGTGACCTCAGGAAAAGCTCCCAATGCAAAATACATACCAACAACAAGAGAAGGTCACGTCACACACTGTTTTTAGAAATTCACACTCATATCGTTCTCGTTTCAAAGAGTCTGTAGTTCCTAGAGGCTACCAGCACAGGACAGTTCATCCTATACTTTGTCTTGCAATAGCCTTGGAGAGTAACACAAGGCCCATTATCAGCCTGACATAGGACTTGTCTGTTAGTGGTTAGGAAAGGCCCTTTGGGTGGGATTAGGAGTGTTTTAAATTTGTTCCACAGGAGGTCCCTCCTCTTTAGGTGCTGGCTCCAGGTGAATTGGAGTGACATTATTGGGCTTCTTAACACTGGGGGGAAAGATGCAGAAAAATCAAATACAAAATCACACATGCACACATTTTAAATGAAGTAAAATATAGTAAGATAAAATAAAATAATACAAATTAAATTAAAATAGTTTTCAGCTATTACCAACAATGTTTTGCTTTTATTCCCTTTAAGAGTGCTTAATATAATAATATAATTAATATAATATAATATATAATATAATTTATATCATATAATATAAGTCAAATCAATTAAATCGCATCCCAAAAAAAAGTTTGAGATTACATAATGTGTATGTGTGTACGGTGTATAATTATTATGCATTATATATTTGAATATACACACACACGTATATATTTAAGAAATATTTGCATGCATGTACTGTATATATACACACACACATTTATATATAAAATATTTATATACATGATATAAAACACATTTTTCTTAAATACATACAAGTAGCATGTGTGTGTATTTATATATACACAGTACACACACATATATTATGTAAACACAAACTTTTATTTTGGATGTGATTAATCGATTCGACAGCACTAAATAAAAGATAACATAATATAATATCAATCATTTATATTATGTAATTAACTGATTTACTGAATTACACACCAAAAAAATTAACCACCAAATCTGGCATGTTTAGGAATAGTTCACACAAAAAATTTAATTCTGTCATCATTTTCTCACCGTCAAGTTATTCCAAAACCTGTATGAATTGCTTAACACAAAAGCAGATATTTTGAAGAATATGGGGAACTAAACAGTTGTTGGACACCAATGACTTCCATAGTAGGGAAAAAAAATACTATGCAAGTCAATGGGGTCCATCAACTGTTTGGTTGCCGACATTCTTCAAAATATCTTCTTTTGTGTTCAGCAGAACAAAGAAATTCAGTTTGGAACAACTTGACTGTGAGTAAATGATGACAGAATTGTTGGGTGAACTATTCCTTTAAGTATTGTTGATAACAGAAAAGAACCGTGACACAAAAACTGCTGAGATTATAGATAAACTATAATCTAACTATAAAAAAAAAATTATATAATAATAATAGGCCATATAATAGGCCAATCTCAGCTGATCTAAATCCAACTGAGAATCACACAACTGTAATCTTGTGTTTTTGGTATTATTGATGTCATGTTGTATTTTTTGACAGGAGATTTCTAACATACAGCAGTATCACATATAAATAATATTGTGTTCCAATGCTTGGAAATGAGATAAATCCATTGTTAATGTATACTCACGAGTACGGGGAGATTGGAACAGCAACTACCAGGACATGGTTCTTCTTTCTGAAGAGCCTCCAGAGTCCTTTGTGATAACCTCGTACATCCAGGTCCCACACATGCAGGCACTATAGGCAATAAACAAGATAAGGCCATAACCTAATATTACTCTCACCTCAGGATTTATATATTTATTTCCTTATAGTTCCCAGTGCTTATAAGCCATTTATCTACCCTTGCAGTCTCTTCAAACAATAAATAGCCAGTCATAATTTGAACCTTTATCTCACATATAAACAGGCAACAGATTCATTGCAACCCACTGTAACAATGAATGCAGTGTAACTAGTGGCTAACCTGCTCTGAATTGCAGCCATTTGTTTCTTGAAATGCCCAAACAAAAATCTCTTTATATTTAAACCAAGAATATTCATGAAGCATCCTCAGCTAAACTCAACATACCTTTGCCAGTTCTGTCCAGGTGTTTGTATCGGTCTCCTGCTCCATTTTGATGAACATTACAAAGGTCTTTCCCTCAGTGTCTGGAATAAATGAGTCGTCACATGGGTTTTTACTGTGGTCCAGAACCTCTGCCTCACTGCGAACACACAAATGATTACAAATTAATGTTGCATTGACGCAAGGCGTTACATTACCTATACAAACATTACATATTTGATTCTTTATCTTCAGATAAAATTACCTGAGTAGGTTTTGGATTTCAATCTCATAAGCGTCTTTCTTCAAGCTGTAAACATGGAGAGAATATAAAAAAATGATTGAATAGGATATAAATAATATACAAAAGGCCATTATGGAGATAACGGGAAATATACATACCCATCTATATTTTTCATCGGAACATTCGGAATTGTGTTGAACTTGTGCTTTTTAAAGTAAACTTCCTGTAGAGAAACATTTATTGAATTCAAATTTGGTATAAAACACTGTCTATTTAGAATATTTGCACATTTTAAATAAACACCATAAATCACTGGATTCACAGTCTCCTAGATTCAGTTCTCCATTGAAAAAATACTATAATAGTTAATAAAAGAACATAATCATCAGTTCACTTACATGGAAGTAACCATTCATGTTTAAACCAATGATGCCAAAGTGATAAGAGCGGGAGACATCAGGAATGATACACTCTCTCCCCTTCCTCTGTTCCGGCATCCGCATCCACATGTCCCAGTCCCATAGCTAAGGGATGGCAACAATATGAATGGAAGAAAGAAGAAAAGATACCACAGACAGGTTTAATATATTTAGCTAATCTGTAATTTTTTTTCTTTCTCGAAAGAAATTAATAGTTTTATTCAGCAAAGACACATTCAATTGATCAAAAGTGATAGTAAAGACATTCATAATGGTACAAAATTCCTTATTTCTTTTTTTAATTTTTTATTCAGAGTTTCCACAAAAATATTAAGCTGTTTGTTTCCAAAACTGATAATAAGAAATGTTTCTTGAGCACTAAATCAGCATATTGGAATGATTTAGGAAGGATCATATGACAGGCGTAATAGCTGCTATCACAGAAATAAATTACATTTTAAAACATTCAAATAGAAAATAGTTATTTTAATTGTAATAATATTTGCTAATATTATTGTTAAATTAACGCATAAGGGATTTCTATCAAAAACTAATTTTACTGACCCTAAACCTCTGAATGGTAGTGTATGTAGAACAGTATGCAGAACTGCCAATTTTCTTCTCACAGTTTCAAAATGAAGCACTACATGCCATTGTATTTAAATGGAAACATATTTATATGTTCCCATTTAAATAAATAGATTTTCTGGTCTTATCTAGACACTATACATTACACACCAAACTGACTCTTCAAAGGTTAGCAATGTTATTCAAATCAGAGAACAAAATGCTAAATTCCATAGTGAGAACAGCACTTCCCACTGATGAGTGAAGGATTAATCACTGTTAGAAGTTTTCCCATGCGTGCAAATGGAGCGGAAAATTGTGCCAAATGAGACATCACTTTTAAGGGGTTTTGCATGTAAATTTTAAATATACAAACATTTCCTATTTAGACATAATTTATAGGCTAAATGTGGGAATTGGCTGCCTCACCTTCTCAGGAGTTGGCCATTTGGGCTCCAGTTCATCCTTGTAAAGGCTTTTTTTAAGCACCCAGCCAAGGCCAGGCATACTTTCCACTCTGTACAACAAAGATGGGTCCTCTGCCGTGTGCTCATAGCCCTACAAAACAGCACAGCAGCAAGGTCAAGTGCACTGCTTGAAGGCCTTTAAAGACTTAGAGTAATTTAGGCTGAGGATACACAAACCACTGTTTAGCAGAAGAAAAATATACCTACAGAAACAGCAAATGGCAGCATTTACCCCCCGAGACGTTATCAAAGTAAAAACAAAAACAGCCTATTTTCAAGACTTGAACAAATTTAAAAACCCTTTTTTTTCACTCACTTGGTCATTCCAGGCTGAGATGCAGTACAGACTGTCATCCTCAAGCAACAAATGGATGGTCTGACTGAGAAAGCTAGAGACAAATGGGGAAGAAGAAATTAATCAAACATTTAGAGACAATCTGTCAAATGTTGTTACTCAATCTTTTCTATTAAGATTCATTGAGCAAACGGATTCTGGGCTGACACATTTCTTAACTATCCTGTGTTAAATATTATGGATGTCTGTTACCCTCTAGTGGATATCATTTAGTATTACATGCGTAATTCAGTAAAATTATTATATGACATATGACATTATGATATATCCATACCTGAAAAAATCTATGGAAATGTCCAGGTCTTCCTCTAGGACGATGGCAAAATCTGCATCCTAAAACATTATCCCCCCAAAGTCAGACACTTGCAAGCTGTTTTACAATGTAACTGTATACAAGTTCTAAGGCAGGTGAACATTTACTTACTGGATGCAGACTGAAGGTTGCAGTCAAGCTGGCTTTGTAGTGCTGAGACAAAAAGAACATTAGTATCATATTTTGGTCATTCACATGCTTTGATACTAAAGAAGCCCACAACATTCAGCTGTAATTGGCCATTCAGTGACCTTTCTATGTTAATTATTGATCTTTCAAAGAAAAAGCAAAAAGTATCACCTGTGACACTCTAGCATTCTTAATACTGATAGGCGTATGCTGAACTCCTTTAAGACCGAAGAGATCCACCACATCCATGGGTTCCTGACCAAAAAAAGTTGTTAATTCTGTAAATATGTATAAATTATTTTACAAAAGAGGAGAAGAAAAAAACAATGCATTGAAGAAGAGAGGAAAGAAAAAAGGTGAAAAGGAAAGGGCACCTCATAGTATCCATCGATGAAAACAGTGATCATCTGTGGATTTACACCATGGGAGGAAAGAAGTGATCGTAGCATTCTAGAGAAACAAACATGGCTTGTACTTCAGTCTGGTATGCTTTTTTTTTATATAAATGACTTTTTTTTCTCTACCAAAGCCAAACCAAGACAGCATAGAAAAAAAATTTATGTGAGATCACGCCACATGATCTTTCAGAAATATCTTATATGGTGCTCAAGAAACATTTCATCAGTGTTGCAAACAGTAGTGCTGCTTTTTGAGGAATTTTGTGGAAACTGTGAGGTTTGTGTGTCTGTGTGTGTGTATATATACAGGGCTTGACATTTACTTTAACTGATATTTACTGACATTTTTGACATTTACTGTGGCTAGTGGTTTTCCAAAGTTACTAGCCTGTCAGAATTTTCACTGGCCACAATTTTGACATCGATACCATGGGGAAAAACTGCCATATAGATATTTTTAATATCGAATCCTTAATACTGTTACATGCGCTCTCTCAACTGTTTACGCGAATACTCGCCAAGACCAGCATTTCGACATTATTTTGAGTGTATTTGACTGCTTAAGCACAATAAGCAGCGAAAAAGAACTCAATTTAGAACTGAGAGACAGCTTCATGTGCGCACATCTGCGGGAATGAGTAAAATTATGCACAATCCCAACCCATTTAAGCCCTGTAAATTTTGGATGAAACGAGTGAGGGGAGGTGGGTTTGTGTGTCAACTTATTGTTGGGGAGAAGTGAGAAAGCACAGCTGGTATTGTGTATCTATTTAGCAGAAAATGATATTGGAAGAGTTTAAGATATTTCAGTACTGATATGCATTGAAAAATCTATATTTATGACAACACTACATTGCACTTAGTTTATTATTTCAGATACCTTTTTAAAAGACAATTGAAAAACGTATTATATATAAAAATCAACCCGCCAAAGTTGCTAGTAGGAGTGACTGTGTTACACGCCACTGCTAAAATCCACCCTCATTTGGCGGGTGTTAATGTCAAGCCCTGTGTAATGCATGTATATATACAGCTCTGGAAAAAATTAAGAGACCACTTAACATTGAGAAATCAATGTTAAGTGGTCTCTTATTTTTTTCCAGAGCTGTACTGTATATATATTTGCAATTAATACATTCAACTGCACATATGGTTTGGTAGTGTGGTAAAGCAGAAAGAACTGTAAGTTTACTAACCTATAGAGATAGTTTGGTCTATTTCCAGCTATAACAGCTACTGGGATGTTGTAGACGTTGTTGTTAGGCAGCTAGACAGGACATGGAAAGGTTTAGTCAACAACACAGATTTAAGACAAAAACTTTGTTCTGCTGTCTAAATGCTTATAAGTGTAAAATCTCAGAATGAAGGGTATAACAACCACTTACAACTGAAAGTTTAAACACTTCTGTTTAAAAAACAACAAGGGTAAACAAGGAAACTTGTAAAGCCTGTCTTGGTATCATACATTTTGTTGTGTGATGTAAAATATAATAGAGAACATCATAGTACTAAAAATGTATCACTGTAAAATATCAGCATCTGACTCTGAAGAAAAAAATGCTAATATTTAGCACAGTTTAGAGGGTGTGACATGAAAATTAATGTCTTGATATATGAGATTCAATAAATCTGCTTTTAAAGCATGTACAGTATTTTACATTATTTCATCCTGTAAACCAAAGTTTTTCAAGTATGAAATATTTTTTTGTTTGTTTCAGTATTCATGTCTCACTGTGATTTTGATATCAATCCAACCTTAAGATGTACTACTGTTCAAAAGTTTGAGGTCAGTGATATTCTATGTTACATAAAGATTTTTTTTTTGCTCATCAAGGCTGCATTTATTTGATAAAAACAATACATATTAAATATTGTTACAATTTAAAACAAGAGTTTTATATTTTAATATATTTTAAAATGTAATTTATATCCGTGATGGCAAAGCTCAATTTTTAACAGCCATTACTTCAGTCTTCAGTGTCACAAGATCCTTCAGAAATCATTCTAATATACTGATTTGGTGCTCAAGAAAGATTCTCAGTTGAAAACAGTGAAAGGTGCGGATTCTGAAATCCACTGCCGCTTCAATACCTATATATCCTAATTAAATGTATAATCAAAGCCTTAATCAATATTTATCCTCCCATATTATTGTAATGATTTTTAATGATTCTTTCCAGTTATGATATTACTTAATCATGAAGTCTCAAACCTAGTCAATTATTCACTACAGAAAGTGAAAGTAAAATCTTTCGGCGCATATTCTCACAGAGACAAGAGATATCTCTTTATTTATATAAATCTGCTTTAATGCTGATAACGTATAGCCTATAACTGTCTGAATTTATATTTTCTTAATATTTCTCTTGTGGCCCATATTGTGAAACAAATTAGAAGAGAAGTATAGGCCCATTTCGTGTTAAACAAATTGTTGAAATATGTTGAAATAAAGCTGCTCTTACTTTCTGATAATACTGATATTATTGTAGTGTTCTGACATATTATAGACTGATAATCATTTTAATTATAGGCCTATAATTCCTTGTTTAATTGGGCAAAATGTATTTAAATAATGAGGAGTAAGCTAATCTATCTATTCTTTTATTATGCAGCGTGTCGGTTATCCATTGATGCATTATGAAATTATCACGTGGGCAAATTAAATGTAATATCAATTTAATAATAAAAGTAGGCCTACCCTAATAATAATAATAATAATAATTTATATACATAAATTGTAAATGCTAAATCCTTTTGATATCGATAGCTGATGCATTTGATAGGCTATCTATCTATTATAGGTTTTTCCACATATTTCACTCGTACAGTGAGCAGACAAGTCGCGATCGACGATCCGAGCCATGGTGTGAGCACATAAACCGTGAGCTTTGGCTTTACATCGCATGCGATCTACCCGTACAGCGTGAGTAGATAACCTTGCTGAAATCGCACAGTGTACGCCCAGCTTTAAGCAACTTGCATATTTCAAAACAGCTCTTCAATGCCATCGTTCAAATTGAAAGAGTCGTGTTTAGTTGCAAGGTCTAAACACCTCAGCTCGCAATGTAGCGGTGGTGATAGGGCATAGCGTCTGCTGTCTGACACGCACCTGTTGATGAAGCTGCTAGGACTAACGTTAGGCTACTGCTGACTGCAGTGGTTTGAATCAGGAGAGCAGTCGGGGTTGAGGGCTAAGCAGTGGAGGTTGAGGTCGTTGATGCATCCGTAGCGCAGAACATTGATATGGGAAGCTGCTCGCTACGTCCGCACATCTTGGTGGCTATTTGATTAACTTACATATGCGATTTGACGCCATTCACACCCACCCAAGTTATTGTCTTCTTGCAGACGTGGCAATAACCCTCGCGTCTGTTGCAAACTACTGGCCTAAGCCAGTCTTTAAATCGTGAGTCCTCCAGCCAGAGGTCCGAGAACTTGCATTTCCCCATGCTTTAATTACTGAATGGAAGCGAGCTCGCGTACATGTTTGGCAGCAAGCCAGCCAGCGCGCGCGCGAACGAACGAACACCACCTCACATGATATCGCGCAGGTCCTACTCTCAACATATAAATAAATTTAATACCTCGTCAGATGATGTTTACTACTTTTTAATACTTTTTAATGGCCTTAATTTTGGCTAATTTAATTTACTACCTTTTACTACCTTTTACAACCCCGCGGACACCCTGGACACGTGAATCTGATTAACTGACAATGTGTGGAAATTCACCATGACTGTCTATTTTCTCTTAGCCAATCAGAATCATTCAACTTGCAGTAATGACATGGTTAGACCTTGAAAAGAGTATAACTGTTGAGAAATTGAACGAAAAAAGAAGGTAGAGGGAGCGTGGCCTACGAACTCCTTGTGAGACTTGAAGCTGGCTTCTGCTGATGAAACTGCAAACTATTCTTCAGTAAATTTCTATTTAATTAATTGCGCTCCTGACTCTTGGTCTTCATTTTTCATAACTGGTCTTTGGGTCCTAAACTGTTAACCCAAACAACAGTCATGCAGCTTAATATTTTTGTGAACAGCATTTATAATAGAAATGATTGTATTTGAAACAATTAAACTAAGTTGAAAAATTGATACATTTAATGCATCCTTGCTGAATAAAAGTAATAAAGATTTACTGACCACAAACTTTTGAACGGTAGTGTATAAAAGGTGTTTTAGTCACAGAATGTGTGTCTTACTGGGTCGGGATTAAACTCTATAGGTGCTGGATCTTTGCAACTACAAATGCTCCCATATCCTTCCACTTTACTGCAGAAGAGTTTCCTCCGGCGGTTCAGCTCAGTGTCTGCCCAATGGCACTCAGCCTCTGAAATAAGTCATGACATAAACAGACAGCTCTGATATAATCCATAACGTAATTGCAAAATGTAATCTAATGTGGAGGCAAAAATACCTTCAGAAGCGGTCAGCTGGACCTCAGTCTTCAGCAGCACAGGATCACCCCATGTGGACAGAGCAGGAGACTTGGAGTGCTTCTCCCCATACACTTGACCTGAGAAAATAAACAGTATACAGGGTTCCATTCCAAAATGCCATACATAAAATAGACTCACTTACACTCACCTAAAGGGTTATTAGAAACACCATACTAATACTGTGTTTGACCCCCTTTCACCTTCAGAACTGCCTTAATTCTACGGGGCATTGATTCAACAAGGTGCTGAAGGCTTTCTTTAGAAATGTTGGCCCATATTGATAGGATAGCATCTTGCAGTTGACGGAGATTTGTGGGATGCACATCCAGGGCACGAAGCTCCCGTTCCACCACATCCCTCTATTGGGTTGAGATCTTGTTTTTGTTTTGTTTTGTCAAGCATTGTCATGTTCAAGAAATCAATTTGAAATGATTCGAGCTTTGTGACATGGTGCATTATCCTGCTGGAAGTAGCCATCAGAGGATGGGTACATGGTGGTCATAAAGCGATGGACATGGTCAGAAACAATGCTCAGGTAGGCCGTGACATTTAAACGATGCCCAATTGGCACTAAGGGGCCTAAAGTGTGCCAAGAAAACATCCCCCACACCATTAAACCACCACCACCAGCCTGCACAGTGGTAACAAGGCATGATGGATCCATATTCTCATTCTGTTTACGCCAAATTCTGACTCTACCATCTGAATGTCTCAACAGAAATCGAGACTCATCAGACCAGGCAACATTTTTCCAGTCTTCAACTGTCCAATTTTGGTGAGTTCGTGCAAATTGTAGCCTCTTTTTCCTATTTGTAGTGGAGATGAGTGGTACCCGGTGGGGTCTTCTGCTGTTGTAGCCCATCCGCCTCAAGGTTGTGCGTGTTGTGGCTTCACAAATGCTTTGCTGCATACCTCGGTTGTAACGAGTGGTTATTCCAGTCAAAGTTGCTCTTCTATCAGCTTGAATCAGTCGGCCAATTCTCCTCTGCCCTCTAGCATCAACAAGGCATTTTCGCCCACAGGACTGCCGCATACTGGATGTTTTTCCCTTTTCACACCATTCATTGTAAACCCTAGGAATGGTTGTGCGCGAAAATCCCAGTAACTGAGCAGATTGTGAAATACTTAGACCAGCCCGTCTGGCACCAACAACCATGCCACGCTCAAAATTGCTTAAAATCACCTTTCTTTCCCATTCTGACATTCAGTTTGGAGTTCAGGAGATTGTCTTGACCAGGACCCCACCCCTAAATGCATTGAAGCAACTGCCATGTGATTGGTTGATTAGATAATTGCATTAATGAGAAATTGAACAGGTGTTCCTAATAATCCTTTAGGTGAGTGTATAGTAAAGCCACAGTTTCGCGTCATGAAATTGTGTGTCTTGAATTCATTCAGATGTATTCGACAATAACTAAACTTGTCATGAAAAAAACTCTGCTTGTATGATACATTTATTTTTAGAAATTCTTAATATATATATTTTAGAAAAATGAATAGGGGGGAAAGTCTGGAAACACAGACTTTTCCATACTCTGTTTTCTTTTTTCCATTCTTATCCAGACCTGGAAATTACTCAAATCAAATTTCATACTTTTCCAAACGGCGTATGAACCCCAAGTATAGGGATGTGAATATCTGAATATCTTATTCGGAAAGGCACGGATAATGGCTTCAAAACGAATAAAGAATTCTATCAAATAATAGGAAAAATATTTGGCAGACAGTAGAGGTAGATGATGTATAAAAATGTTAATCAAACAACAAAAAAGACAAATCTCTCATTGCTCTTGACTGAATCACTTGTGTAACTTTAAGAATAAATGTTTTATGTTTACTTAAATTTATGGCTAGGAGCCACTACTGGTATTTAAATGTTTTAACCCTTGTACAATATGATGCATGATATTTCTCTCTCTCCCGGAGCCGGCGGGCATTTTGTATCCATCGTAATTTGTTCAGATTTGCATTTACATACATGGTAAAAGTTGTTGTAGCAATTTTCAACCACTGGGTATTTTGTTTAACTTCCATGTTCAATAATCAGCTATTATATTACATAATATAGAATCCTCTTATTTGAGGATCTGGAGGATTGTCCTGACAAAGTTTCTCTGGAAAAATATTTTTTACTTTTAATTGACATTCAATATTATTGTTTGAATTAGAAGATATTTAAAGAAAATGTATCATTATAATAATATAAAATTATTTTAGGAGTTATACAAGGCATATTTGTTCAAAGAAAACTATGAAGGGAACATTAAAAATAATTTCTCATGTAAATTCACACACTTCTGGTTAAAGCCCTGCCCACTTCCAATTTAATCAGAATAAAGAAATAGACATAAATCATTTTGAAATTGTAAAAGATACAGATATTGGCTCCACTGCACACCCTTAAAACAGTACATTTATATCACATCACAGAAGAAAAATAATTAGACATGAGACAATAAACATACCTAGTATAATAAAGCATTGTCCTTACCTCCCTTCTTCACAACCAGAGTCCACATATCCCTCCAGCCTAAGGTAATTGCTACCTGACTTCCCAAACCTTTCAGAAGATTCTTCGCAGCATCCTTCAAGTGGAAGGTCCCCTCATCCTGAAGAGGCCAATAAAAAGTGCACTTACAGACAAACAAAACACAAATCTGAAATCAAGAGAGTGGATGGCAGAGGCATTTCTTTAACCTTAATAGTGAAGATGAGGATTCTGCCACGTGTGACCATGTTGAGGAAGAGGATCATGGCTTCATCCTCATGGGGAGAATAAGTATCAAACACTCTTTTGGCCATGACATGACCCTAAAGGTAGACGATACAGCAGCATTTAATCATCCAACCTTATAAATAATCTAAATAATGATGGAGCGGACATCGTAAAGTGATAGTAATACGAGAAGATACAGTAGATTATGAGGTGTGACTGTGTGGGCTTACAGTGGCCTGGTTTAAAACTATAACATGTATGCCTCGGCCCTGCTCCCTCATCTCATCCTCCAGCACCTGCAAAAACACATCAAATATTGTTGATACCGTTATCTGGTAACAGTGTGGCAAATGTGTTGAATCATAAAACAGGCTCAGAATCACTTACAGTGGTCCCGTCCACTGCCACATACACCTTAGAGCGACTAGAGTACACCTCGATATCCAAAACCTTTCTCCCACTGGCTGGCCTGCGTGGTGTTTCCATGTTAGGCAGGGCATCATCTGAGAAAATGTTCAATGAAAGCCAAAAAAAAAAAAAAATGAACAAACTGACATAGTGTAAAAGTTATAACAAAAAGGTAAAAAACCATAAAGCAAGTGTATTTATTTGAGCCACATATGCTGAAATAATTCCACTCAAGTAATAATACTAAATATCTCTAACATGTAAATTGGGCATTCAGGTATCATAAAGAATTTAGCGTTCACAAAGACATTACCATATTCTTGCGCCGCATCCTCACTGGCAACTCTCCTTGTATCAAGAATGAGTTTGATATTAACAATCACTGTGATCAGTAGAAACAGGACAGCACTTGCCTGCAAATACACATACACACATACACACACACACACACACACACACACACGTTCACTTCGGTATCTAAATGGGGACATTCCATAGACCTCTATTGCTTTCATATACAGCTAGTTATAAATACTACAATCAAACCCTAGCAGACATCTTTCTATATTTTTATTTATTTTTTTACACCATTTCCATTTTAGAGTAATATCCCACAAATAATGACATGATGACTGCAAAAGGAGGTTGTGTCAGATTTAGCTCACTTCTAGGTAGGGGTGGGAATCACAGGGTACCTCACAATATGATACAATACACATTTATGACATTATTAAAAAAGTATTTATGACAAAAAAGAAAAGAAAAAACATACCTCTCTTTAGGTTGGATAGATAATACAATTCAGTTTGGATAGATAATAAAATGAATGCTGACCTGGCATATTCGTCGTACTGCTCTTTTGTTGGTGAGTCTGTATTTCCAGGTGAGGTAGAGGCTGCGCTGCTGGCGGGGGATGAAGGGTTTGGCTCTTGGATTGGGTGTCCAGGCGTCCATACCTGCAGTTCTGCCCACTGCTCCTGATCACAACACCTGCCTACACCCGACAACGCCTGCGATCATGTCTTCATCATCTACACAGCAAAGTGAAATCATTGCAGTTATAAATGATGGACAATGGACATAAAACTGTTCAAATCTTCTTTGCAATGTTAAAATATGATGCAGGGGGCACACATTAGGTTACCACAAAGGCTTGATGAGCAGAAAAAAAAACACTGCAAAACTGCATTAGTAACATTTCTTGCATGTGTACGAGCTGGTGATATGAATATTATTAATAGTGACTATTGCAGATGGTGAGGTAACATTAGCCGTCTGAGCACAACAGCTGAAATTATTTCAAAAAGCCATTTCTGTTAATATTGGCTTTTCTGTTGATTGTAACGCTTCACAGAATAAATGTCAGTGTTCATTTACCTCAGCAGCATTTTATGTTGAACGTAAACGACATCCCGCCTCTCCTGAAAATATAACTGTAATTTAGTTTATGTCGGGTCTAGTAACGTTTGGCCATATGCATGTAATGAGCATTGTGAAGCCAGAATGCAGGACAGCGCCACTTGTTAGCTTTTCAAAATAAAAGCCCCTTTTTCTGCTAAAAGTTCTTTAAAAACTAAAATATGTAAGTATAGAACCACGAAATGTTGGAAAATATGAAATTAAAATAATTATGAGAATTAGCTAAAAGCAGTATCGTGTCTTACAGTTTTTCTGAATTGCTAAAACAAATTTCTTGAAACCATCACTCATTTTCTCACATCATTAAAGTTGTGCATCTTCAAAAGCAAGGTCAGTGAGAGATTGATTCTGCATTATGTATTCATGTTGGGCCTCAAGTCCCCTTTATGTATATAGCGATATTCATACAATACAGATTGTTTCAAAGCAGAAGGTGATCAGGGATACAAAGAGAGTTCATTTTGGCTGTACAGCAGCTCTAAAAGAAAATAGTTCAGTTCAGTTATTCAATAGTGTCAGTGCAGTCAGATCAATCATATTGTTGAATACTGTTGAGGACTCCACATCACAGGCAATGTTGTCTCTTGCCAGGCAAAGGGGAGAAAAAACTATGTTGTGCCAGATCCAGTCTTGACAACATTCTCCACACTTTGCTCTTTCTCGTCCTCAGCCTCTTCCTCCTTGTCCACCATCTCTTACATGTACTCTTCCTCCTCTCCCTCTCAGACTGTTTCCCTCTATTGCTGGTATCAACATTCAGTGTGCACCTATGTCACCTGTGCACCTGATCAGGCCTATATTTTGTACAGTTGGCTTAAACACAACTATTTTGAGTTGTGCACCTTAAAAAAAAAGTACGTAAAAATAGGGCACAATGTACTGTATAAATATGAAGGAATTTTGTGATAGTAATGGTATAGTTTAAGGGTTAACAGAAATTTCCATACAATTACTGGATAATGTCCTGGCAGAAAATTACCAGTACATTTTCCGTTTTCATTTTTTACAGTGTGTGAACAAAACTATTTTATAATAATTAACTTAAGATGACTGAATTATTTAAAACATATTTAAATGGCTTTGTAAAATGTCAATGACATAATTCTAAACAAAACTTACTAAGCAAGAAACAATTAAACAAACAATGTTTCAAAACTCATATAGAGGGGGTTGATTTGCAGGGACTGATTTGCTCATATAGGTGTTGAAAGTGCGTAACAAAAATATTAATTTAGAGAATTATATGTACCAGAAATGTCAATAGGCTATCGGTGTTTGTCACAAGGTCAGCAGGACCTTGCCTTGTTTTATTTTATTTTTTAAAGCTCTTTAGGTTTTATTTTAGTCAAACATATGTGCAAACATTTCTTTTTCCATCACTTCACTGGTTAATGTGCAAAGAAGAAATTCCCTTGTTCTCAGTTTACAAACCGTGTGAACGGATTTATCAGATCATCTCTAGCAAGCGGAAAAGGCGGGGTAAATAAATGCTTTCAAATGTTTGCTTGGTTGTTGCACTGTTATTATGTCTCTCTTGCATACTTTTTCTCTTCAAAAAGACCCAGCGCTAAAGGCAAACATGGGATTTCTGTCAGCTGCTGGTTACTTAGGTGAGCTTTTTCTTAATATAAACTCTTGTATGAACTCTTTTTAATATAAAACAATTGACTGATCGGTTGAATTAGATCAGAATTAGATTTGAATTAGATAGATCTAAAACACAATCCACTGATCTGTTTTGTGAATGTTCATCCTATAATTTCTAGTGGTTTAATTTATAAAGTCAACAATACACTCATTTCGATGGAGAAACAAATGTTAACATGTTGTTGCATTATATAACTTTTCAGTGCTGCTTTCCTCCTTGTTCACACATGGAGCATTTGAAAGTGTGAATCTGCATGAATCAGTCGACGCTTCTCTAAAGGTCTGGCCTAACAACAGACATCTCAGGGGGGATAAGTTCACCCTTCGCTGCTCATTAAATGGTGATAATTCAACAGGCTGGAATCGCTGGATACTGAGGAGGCTTCAAGAAGCTAAAATAAGTTCTGGATGTTTGGAGTTGAATGGCACAGAATCTAAAGACAGACCTGAAGAATGTCATTTCATTGACATTGACAGTAAGAACAGTGGACTTTACTGGTGTGAGAATGCTGAAAACAAGACAAGCAACACCATCAACATCACAGTGGTCTGTAAGAATATCAGTGGCAATAATATAGATTCAAATCACTAATTTGAAAAGAATATATATATATATATATATATATATATATATATATATATATATATATATATATATATATATATATATATATATATATATACCACCTATCAGGCATAACATAACAATATTGTGTTTTTGGGCAGTTTGAGCTACAGTAGCTCGCTTGTTTGATCGGACCACACGGGCCAGCCTTCGCTCCCACGTGAATCAATGAGCCTGTCGCCAGTTCACCACTGTTCCTTCCTTGGACCACTTTTGATAGATACTGACCACTGCAGACCAGGAACACCCCACAAGAGCTGCAGTTTTGGAGATGCTCTGACCCAGTCGTCTATCACAATTTGGCCCTTGTCAAATTCGCTCAAATCCTTACGCTTGCCCATTTTTCCTGCTTCTAACACATCAACTTTGAGGACAAAATGTTCACCTGCTACCTAATATATCCCACCCACTAACAGGTGCCGTGATGAAGAGATAATCAGTCTTATTCACTTCACATGTCATGTTATGCCTGATCGGTGTAGGCTAATATATATATATATATATATACCCTCACCTAAAGGATTATTAGGAACACCATGCTAATACTGTGTTTGACCCCCTTTCGCCTTCAGAACTGCCTACGTGGCATTGATTCAACAAGGTGCTGAAAGCATTCTTTAGAAATGTTGGCCCATATTGATAGGATAGCATCTTGCAGTTGATGGAGATTTGTGGGATGCACATCCAGGGCACGAAGCTCCCGTTCCACCACATCCCAAAGATGCTCTATTGGGTTGAGATCTGGTGACTGTGGGGGCCATTTTAGTACAGTGAACTCATTGTCATGTTCAAGAAACCAATCTGAAATGATTCGAGTTTTGTGACATGGTGCATTATCCTGCTGGAAGTAGCCATCAGAGGATGGGTACATGGTGGTCATAAAGGGATGGACATGGTCAGAAACAATGCTCAGGTAGGCCGTGGCATTTAAACGATGCCCAATTGGCACTAAGGGGCCTAAAGTGTGCCAAGAAAACGTCCCCCACACCATTACACCACCACCACCAGCCTGCACAGTGGTAACAAGGCATGATGGATCCATGTTCTCATTCTGACTCTACCATCTGAATGTCTCCACAGAAATCGAGACTCATCAGACCAGGGAACATTTTTCCAGTCTTCAACTGTCCAATTTTGGTGAGCTCGTGCAAATTGTAGCCTCTTTTTCCTATTTGTAGTGGAGATTCTTCTGCTGTTGTAGCCCATCCGCCTCAAGGTTGTGCATGTTGTGGCTTCACAAATGCTTTGCTGCATACCTCGGTTGTAACGAGGCCCATTCTCCTCTGACCTCTAGCATCAACAAGGCATTTTTGCCCACAGGACTGCCGCATACTGGATGTTTTTCCCTTTTCACACCATTCTTTGTAAACCCTAGAAATGGTTGTGCGTGAAAATCCCAGTAACTGAGCAGATAATATGAAATACTCAGACCGGCCCGTTTGGCACCAACAACCATGCCACGCTAAAAATTGCTTAAATCACCTTTCTTTCCCGTTCTGACATTCAGTTTGGGGTTCAGGAGATTGTCTTGACCAGGACCACACCCCTAAATGCATTGAAGCAACTGTCATGTGATTGGTTGATTAGATAATTGCATTAATGAGAAATTGAACAGGTGTTCCTAAAAATCTTTTAGGTGAGTGTATATATATATATATATATATATATATATATATATATATATATATATATATATATATATATATGTATATATGTATATGTGAGTGTGTGTGTGTGTGTGTATATATTATTGTAAAGCAATACACTTTGATATATATATAAGCATATATAATCTCTGTTCACAGATCTCCTGAGCACAGTTCCTCCAGTGGTGAAGGGTGAGTCAGTAACTGCAGTGCAAACCCAGGCTGTGTAGATACTGTTAATCTTTCAGTTAGATGTGTCAGTATACATACTGTGCATAATTTTATCAGTTCAGTCACTTTATGTCTTTAGAGAACTCCACAGCTGAGCCTGATTCAGAAGATGAAGAGCCATATACAGGTATGAGATCCAGAATATCTGTGATTGAATTTGTGTTTCTATGATATAGCTGTCCTTATAAACTCTGTAATGCAGGATTTTTCGTATGGGTGCCGGGGCTCTGTATCGTCTTGGTTCTTCTGGTGCTTCTTCCTGTGCTCTGGCTGCTGTTTCCAAGTTTCAGGTAGGCTACAGTATACCAACACACTTGTGGCAATTATTTTGGCGAATTGGTGGTGAATTTGTATGAATTCTTACATTTTCGTATCTGCTTAAAACCAACTGAGGACTAGGTTTAGTGGTGGGCCTTCATATATATATATACATTTTTTTTTTTTGACAGTTTTTCTCAATTGCTAAAACACAATTTCTGAAACCTTGCTCCATTTTCTGAAAACATTAAACACAAAATCTCATCTTCAAGCACTATTTACAAAACCTCAACCTGCAAAATGAAACTTTCGCCTCAAAACAATTTTACCTGTTCAAAATCAAACAAAGTGATCAAAACGATATACACTATCAAGCAGTCAGTCAGTAAACAATACACAAAAAATAGAAAACACATTGTTCAAAACATATAGTTCTCAGGGAGAAGTACATTTTTTATCTCAAAACAAATTTCATATTTTCCGTCATTGTCTTAGTCACGAAAACATGTTCTATCACAGTAGCTCAAAATTTATCAGAAATTACTACTCTGCTTTGCTCTTTGCAAATGTTTTTGTTCTTCCTCCCCCTCTTCCTCTTTCTTGCCTTCCTCTTCCTCCTCATCGCCCACCTCGCATACGCACTCGTCCTTTCACATTGTTTCTTCTATCCATTCTCAGACTTTCTCCTTCCACCTTCAACAACCTGTTTGCTCTCTGAACTGGCTTATATTGGTTGTGTCACATCATTTGAAACAGGTTAAATCAATTTTGAGTGGTTGTGTTCAATCAATGACATTTGTTCTTTATTTGTATTTGATTGTTGCCATTTGTGTTTACCGGATGGATGGCATGTGCATTAGAGTGGAGAATGTGTTTAGAGTTTTGCTGAAAAGTCTAAGTGAGATCTGCAAATTGTGTTTTACCATGTGAAATTGACTGCACAATTAGCTAAATGAGTTCAGGCAAACTGAGAACTTTCAGCCAATGGGTTTTAGTGTTTTAGCAATTGAGAAAAAATGTAATTGTATATTTTCGTTCAAATCATATGAACTAGAATTAGAATAGGTGTTTTCTTATGGGAACAGTTCAATGAAAAAAAACTGTAAATTATGTTTATTTTTTCACCCTCATTCCTTTGCGAACCTTGAGTTACTAAATAATGACGACTTTATGTTTGTTTTTTAATCCTTACAGTAGTTTCTGTTAATTAATTTCATTACTTCTGTGTCACATTGCTCTCTGTATCAAAAATATCTGCAATGTGTACGCATGCCTTTCAGGGAGAAATTGTGTGTCTGTCCAAATGGGGCATTTAGAAGGGAAAGAGTCCAGCAGGAAATGCCTCAAACCAAGCAGGACATGACTGAAATCCAGTGGGATCTTCCCTGGATGGAGATGGATAATTTGTTGGACAAGCAACAAAATCATGGCAGCTGAACATTCCACATTCCAAATGTGGATGTTATCAGATACACACAATATTTTTAAAGGCAGAAAACAGTTACTGTGCATTATAAAGTCATGAGAGTCATGGGCAATATGACAGATGAAAAAAGGTTTTCAGTTCAATGATATGCTTGTTATCATAAGCTTTAGATAAGAGGTCAGAGGTCTTTAAGGAATAATTACATCAGCTGTTTTTATTTGCAAAATGACAATTGGTTTGTATTTTTGAGTGATTCACTAACATATAAAATGTGTGCAAATTGCAGATTTTCTTCTGCAAAGGATGCCAGGCAAGCTAGTAATGAACATGTTTGTGTAATATATATATATATATAAGATCAATAATAAATAACAGAGATTAATCGTGTATCAAAAATGAACTGAAAATGCTAATGTTTTTAATGTTGACATTTTGACATTTGATAAACTGTAAAGTTACTATCATAAAAAAGTTAATTTCGGTGATCTAAAAGTATTCTTTTATGATTAACATTTTTAAAGGACATTTATATATAGTAATCAATACACTTGTAATGTGTAAACATTTCTAAAAGTACATTATGTCAATGTAAGAATATTATTTTAAATAAATACATTTTAAAAATGCACTAGTGGGCCTAAGTATGTGCAATAAAATCATTCACTTGGAAATATGCTACAAAATACTTATTTATGAGGATGATATGTGATGTCAATGCATCTTAAAATGTTCAATGTTGTTACTTTATTGTAAAATGTGTTACATGAAATTGTATTATAAATAAGTGCATTTTAATATGTACTTCAGTCTGTTTTCAGTTCAAAGATTATACATGGTCATTTTAGACAAGAACTGATCAAATTTATATGCTTTTCAGATTTTTAAACTTCTCAGACTCGACGTCTTAGACCTATGCAAATTGTAAAGTTTACTTTCAAATTATATTTGGCTAAACTTCTTAAAAACAATAAAATTGGTCAGTGTTTCATACGCGAGAAGTAGTCCATACAACTCATGCACTCGAGCTTGCAGTCAAGTCAAGATTGCATTTAAGTAAGATTAGTATCCAAACTAAGATTCTCTCAGCATGGGCAGCTATTTAGAATAATTCATTCCTACTCCCCCACCTCTAACCTTCTGTCCTCTCACTCAGACATGCCCCCTGCCTGTCTGGAGATCTGGCTTAACAGCAGACAGCACTTCAGGGGTGAGCACATTTCCCTTCGCTTCTCAGTAAATAATGCTAACTCAACAGGCTAGATGCTGCGGAGGCTCCATTCAGATCAATGAACAATAGTATATTTTTAAATAATTATTAACCAAGATACTAAATGCTCAATGAAAGGTAATGAAACATAGGCCTGGTTTCACAGTCAGATAGATTTAGCCCGGTCTTAGTTTAGGCCTTAGTTCAGTTTAAGTAGCTTTTATTGACATGCCTTAGAAACATTTTATACATGCAGTGAAGTAGTGAACAGCAATATATTGAAATTTCTGAATTCTGCTCACTTTTACAAATGCTGAGCACACAAACAGGAAAAAAATATGCAATCCAAGATGACCAAAGGTTGAATATCCACCCTAGATAGAATGCCATTCCTGTGTAGCGTCTGTAGGAATTGTGGACACAGACACATAGTTTAATGAATCTTCCAAATGATTCGATCAAATGAACATCCCCTTCACAAAGCCCAATTCAGCTACAGACCCCAGGAAATCGACCATCGATCACAAGAGAGATGGAGGCTCCATTCTGCCCGGAGCTACTAGTTTAGTTAATAATTAGTCGATTTCCTATGGACTTGTGACCAAAACTTACACAAAGAGGACAGAGGACTCGTTGTGATGACAAGACAAAGAAACAAACCAGATCTCTGTCTTTTCAATGACCGGTAAATGAACTCCACGTGACACAGCTAAAACTCCAAGCAAACTCACAGAAACTGTTACATATGGAGTGCATCAAATCACTGATTATTGGACTTTCATTCAAATAGCCTTCGACATAGCTTGTTAGTGTGTTACAACTGATACACGTGACTATTATGCATGTATATTACTCCCAATTCATGCAATTATGTAACTATTGAATGAGTGGATGAAAAGGCATCGTATTTGATATTTTTGTGTTCGCATGGGTATAATCCAACAGATGAGCTGAATGAAATCTTTATAGAATTGATCATGTCCTTATAGTAAGAAATTAGGTCTAAATTTACTCCCTGCTTAAGAGCAGGAAACTAAATTATTATAGATAACCCAATTTTATGGGAGGGGTGGAGACACAGTCACCCCTGAAGCCTAATTGGCCAGAACCCATCCAGGGGATGGGCAAATATTTGAGTTTAATCTCAGAACACGAACGAAGAATCTAGTTCTGTTCACAGCAGTTCTGTTCACAGCAGTTCGGTTCCAGTTCACGTCACAGCTAGTGCGCAGCCTATTCAGAGCCAGCAGTTCGAGCCGGTTCAAGGCCTGTTCGTTTAGAGATGAGTTAAGTCCTAGCAGTTTGACCAGATTGAGTTCTGAACAGAGAGCTCCCAGGAGACGATCTGACGATCGTGGCAGACCAAGATCAGAGAAAATGGGTTAAACAACGATTTCATTTAGGCCATCTGCTTTTCTCTCACTTTCCATTCTTTTACTTAAAGTGTATTTTCTTTCCGTTAAGTCTCGGGTTCTGTTAAGTTCCGCCACAAAAGTTTCTCAACAACGAGTCTCTAAAAGTGCGCTTCAACTTCACAACGCCCACAAGACTTTCATCCAGCCGCCAACACGCCACGTGATTGGCTTCCCAAGACGTCGATCCAAGACACGACCAGACCTTCAGCGAATCAAAGACCCGGGAAAACCCCTTGTCCAGCCAGGAAAAGGGAATCCCCCTTGTCAGACGACACACGAGACACAAACGCAAGTAATGCCTCTAGAATCCCAGCTGAACTGGTGCATTAGAGCAAATAACCCTGCCTAAGAAACGATAGGAGTTTAAATTAGCCTACTGATCAATGGTTTCTTCAGGTCATGTGTCATAAATGCATATTGCTTGGGATTTCATAATTTCTCTCTCTTAGAACTTATTATTTTCCTCACCTTCTTCCTTTCTGCAACGTGTGAATGTGCGAGTGCGTGTGTTTATGTTAGATATTAGTTTGATGTGTTAGAGTAATCAATAAAGTTCCGTTTGTATTCAAAGATAACTGTTCTTGTGTTATGTGCTTATCAATTTAATGTCTTGAACTGCCGATCTAAGTTACCTGGCTGTTAAATAGTGTTTCACTATTGTTCGGATATTAATATCCGCTGCAGAGTTGATATTTACGGCCCGTTCAAATGAACGCTGGAAGAGTCATTTGCTCGGCTGTAAAATAGACTCTCAAAATTCCCTATGAATTCATTAATTCATTCATTTAAGCTAAATATACATGTTTCCCTTTAACAGAGTCCCCTTTAAGTTCTTACATATCGGCGGGCGAATAAGTTAAGGGCGAATAACATTAATTCTGAATTATTTATAAATTATAGAGTCATTCGAGTCTCTTTCATTTTAATTCAATTCCCCATTGAGTTATTATTTTATCTGACTCATAGTCGCTACACCTGTAAAGTGTAATACTCAAAGGACAATTCTGTATTTATTTATTATATGACACTAGAGTTTATCTCTGTATATTACCTTTTGTTTAAATGCAGTGGGCATTTTTTTTTACATATTGTCATAGGCATCGCAGACACTGTTCTCCAGAGCAGCTCCTGGCCCAGGGAAAATTAAGTGAAAATGGCATCTCATGTAATGTTGGGTCCTTGGAGCTATCGCCTCAAGGATCGCATGTCCTGGTTTTTGTCTGGCCTATCACAAACAGATTTTCTAGGGTATACTTTCTCCAGGTCTTGAAGGACCTGACATAGAAGTGCATTTCTATGCTATACTTGGCGAGTTTACTATGTACAGGTGAGGTGGAAGGAAAGTAAAGGTGTGGACCTGTTAAAGTGACCTGGAACCCAGATTTGAAGCACACACAAAAAAAAAAAAAGTATGAGTGAATTTGAGCCGATAAAATCACCAAACATAAATAAATAAATAAACGGGAGCCATTATAATCACCTAAAGTTTATATAAATAAATAATAGTGACTGTTTAAGGCTGGGATATTAAGATATGATTTATTTTAACAGAAAAAATTACACATTTCAGTTTTAAAGCCACAATATGTAATTTTTCTCCGCTAGAGGTCACTTATTCAAAACAAAGGCATAGTTTGACAACACCTTGATTTCGTGGAGCTTTTATTACGGTCCGTGTCCTGGTTAATATTGCTTATTTCTCTGGATTTAAACATTCTTGGAGTTGGAAACATTTGGAATAATGTAACTACACTAGTCAACAAAATATATACAATTTTTCTAGTGGTTTTTGGATATTTGAATCCAAAAATCTTACATATTGTGCATGGCTGTTAGTAAAATATCACCCAAAGTAACACTAGGGGGCAGCATGTCTTTGTATTTTTTCAATGTATTTCTTGAACACAAATTCACCCATTAAAGTCAAATCATATTAAATCAAATTAAATACAGTCAACAACAGCAACACAAATAATTAATTAAAGATTAAAAGATTAAAAATATCTAAAACATCACTGCTAAGTAAACTACTTAGCCTGAGTGTAAGAGTTTGATTTTGATGCTGTTATTTGGAGAAACAATATTTGTTTTGGTTTCAACAAAAATCAAATAAAGAAAAGTGATTTTTTTTCTGCATTATATATTCTTGCATGATATTGTAGGTTTCTATAGAAACCTAATGGGTTTTTTTTGTATTTATCGCAGTGCGAACCTCTATAGTTTTTCTTTATAAGGTATGCAATATTTATTTAAAATTACATCCATTGCTTTTACATATGTTTGAAATAAGCTGTCTTTTTTATGGGTATGGGGTGGAATTTATCAGGCCCTCTAATATCTCTTTTATCTTTCTCTCTCTCTCTCCCTTCCTCACCCTTTCTCGTGCTTGTGTTAGCATGCTGCTGGCTGACAGACGATCAGCTGCCAGTGAGGGAGGGGGTCTGACCGCTACAGTGCCCTGCCTGGCTTCTCCTGCTAGTGACTGGCAGTTTGAGAGGGGCACCTTGGAGACGCAGGTCGAAGGGCAAAATGCTGCCACACTGACACTATGGCTAAAAGCAGAATGAGTGTTTACAAAAGCATTTGCTCTCTAAATTTGCTCTCTCATAAAAAACAGCAAGCCTAAAAAAAATGCATTTGCATGTCACAGCTTTATGTCTGATTATGTTGTGCCATGTTCAAACAGGGTTATTATAGATAACTAAAACTAATACCATGAAAAAATGTTACTTGAAATAAAATAAATGTTAACAGAAATAAAATGAAATAAAAATTTTTAAACTTTACAATAGCTATAGACCTTTTCAGTACTGTGCTCGTTGTGTTCTGTCTTCCGGTCTTTCTAAAATCTTCCCCGTCTATACTGACATTTGTTATGGAAGCCTCATCAAACATTACAATGCTCATGATAACTTTCGTTAAAGGGATACTTCACCGCTGGAAAGATGAATGTGTATTTAAATTGGGTCATTTATGTAGTAGAAATGTGAAATTATTTTAGAAGTTGGTGCCTTCTAGACTGAGAAAAGCCAGAATATGTATTTGGATGAAAGACAACAACTCCCAGAATGCACTTGCTTCGCTGCCCTACAAGCCCACTCCCAAGCCACACCTACCGGTTACATCACTTGCCCACCGCGGCACCGCCCCAACTGTCGTTTTCAATTTTTTATAGTAGTACAACTATTTAGTTCAGTTAGAGAACAGACACTACAATTAAAAACTGAACATGTCTGACTAATACAGCACGGACGAACGAGAGTTGCAGCACAAACGCAGCAGGAGTCAGATTTCATTCATCAGAGAGCAAACAGCTGACAGACAAGATAAATCGCGGAAGATTTGGTTTCAAAGCAAAATGCGCCTATTTAAGTGAGTTTGTCTTTGAACCATTTTGTTGTTGTGTTTTTCTTGGTGGGGGGGGGGGGGGGGGGGATACTCATTTTCAGTCAATCTCATGTCAATCTTGAGTACCTATAGAGTAGTATTGCATCTTTCATATCTCCAAAAAGTCTTTAGTTTTATTATATTTATAAAAGAAAGATGCGCTGTACCGAGTCTTTCCGAAAAAATCAGAGCGGCTGGGGGCGTATGGTTAAGCCAGAGCTAAAATGACGAGCGCGCGCAGCTTTAGAGTGCCGAAGTAATGACGTCACTTTGTTGGCCAACCCGGAAGTTAGCGGCGCATGGGTTCCCTCGATCAAAAAGCCATTAATTTTCCCCATAGACTTTTGGAAAATCGCAAAAAATAAGATCTGTGTTCAACAAAGAGTTATGACCCTTACACGTTTTGTCTACCAAGATAATCTTTACAAGTTAATCCAAAATGTATACATTTTGAAGCCCAAATAAAGCCGTCAGATATAAAATGCTAACGGTAGGCTATAAACGGACTACAGCACACCATGGTCGCGGATCAACGTCATCATCAAGCTTCCTCAAACTTTATTTAAAAGCACGCTCGCTCATTATGATCTGCGCTGTGTATGAACCGTATGAACACTTATCCACTTTTTCATGAGAAATATTGCCCATTAGTTTTTTCCAAAAATGTTAGAAACTAATTTTGTTTATGCGTGCCTCTCTGAGATTTAAAATTGTTAATGTTTTTTCAGACAATATGATTATCACTGTGATAAAATGAAATGACATGAAACACAACCCAGTCTCTTTTTGTTAAATGCAAATTTATGTATGATCAATAATACAAAATGTATAATAAGCTACACATGAAATAAAGCAAACAATTCAGTCAAACATTCAAAGTCAGTGCTAGTCGGCTAACTTACAACGGTAACGTACAGTTATAACCTAAAAATAAACAAGTAATGAAACTTCACTTTGCACTCAGCCTAAACGATTTGCCAGGGAACAAATTATAGATCCATGAGAGCAAATATGGGCCGTTAAATCTCCACAAGACTAATTATAGCTGGAGACGCCACAGAGACATCAGAGCCAGCGGCAGACGTCAGAAGGACTAGCCGAGGAAAGTCAACTCTCGCCGGCTAAACAAGCGCTGACCGCCGCTGACTCACTGGAGCTCACAACTCTGAAAACACCAGATAAAATGTTTAAATAGGCACTCTTCTTATAAATAAACCACATATTTGAGCTTTAAACAACTACATTATCGACTGAAAAAGTCTTAAAACTACGTTTTGTCACACATTAACAGAAGATTTTAACACAAAAAGACGTGTAAACACAGCCCATGTCAGCCATTTCTCAACGAGACGAACATGTGAAGAGAGTAAACTCCAAATGTTCAAGCATCCAACTTTGCGCGAATAGCGCGATTTATTCACGCCACATAAGTTCTTCATAAGTGAGGCTGAAACGCGGGCTAGTGAGAGATTGCCTGTTTGTCACGATGACGTCTAAAGTCCCCGCCAAAGGATGTAGTCCCTTTTAGCAACTTGTTAGCAACCATCGTTTTTAAGACACAATAAAGTTTTAAAAAATCACAAGCAGGTTTTTAACTAATGTGTTTTATGTCATAGATCAAAACGTGAAAATATTTAGAGGCTTTGTTAACCACAGACCTTTTTTCAGGCGATTTAGCAAAAACCCATTCAAAAAACCCATAGACTTTAGGGCGAGGGAACTGGTAGGGCTAAAATGCTAACTCACTTCCGCATTTTGGCCTACAACGTGACGTCATTACTTCGCCACTCTATTGCGTTGAGCTATGCATGTTTACATAGAAAAACAATGGAATCGATTGCTAACAACACAAAGACATTTGAAGCAGTTTTACTTACTGCCTGCCAACACACAACCGTGAACCTTAATCGCTGGGATTGCTCCATCTTTCAGCATTAGACGAGCTACAAATCCAGAGTTTAACTGTACCTTGTTTATAAACCATCGTCGCCGAAATTCAGGGAACAAATAAACACTTGCACAACTCCGTTGCTGCTCCGGAAAAATTAACTCCATCCACTGTCCCATTACCGTTCTTTGGGAAGCTGTGCAGGGTTGTCTTTGCCTTGACAACCAAAAACACACTTCTTTGGGGACATTGTTGATTTCGTGAAGTCATGTGACTACAGACGTCACATATACCCATACTCGAAAAAAACTTTTCGAAACTTATGAGAAACCGGAAGGAGTATTTTTGCCACAGAAATACTCCATCAAACGTCCAACTTTTTTTTTTGAAACTTTGTCCATGTTTAAGATGGGAATCCAAGTCTTTAACAGTGTAAAAAGCTCAGTATGCATAAAACAGCATTTCACACCCCTTTAAGAATAATGGGCTAATGAACCCACAATTCAAGCAATCCGCCCCTGTGCGCATTTTACATTATGTGAGTGAGATCCCACCCCCTATGGGTGGGTTGAAAACATGCAAAACTTGCTCCTACTACTGGCTGTAGTCTCTAGCCTCTGGCCAAAAAAGCCTCAGATGCCGCTAAATGATGATTTTTGCATCATCTGAGATTTTTTCCAGACAAAAAAATACAGAAATCTCTCGTCTCAGGGGGACATGAGGGAGGGAAGCACAGTCATTTGAATATACTACCGGGTTTCTACTGATACCCTTAATGCTAATCGGTGAAATAACCCTTTAACTCTACAATAAGTAAATCCATTTCACCTGCTAATTAAGCTTTGTCTTCGTCTAATTATACTTCACCATAGAAGTATACACAGCTAACACAAAAACAGAAGTTTAAAGACAAAATTCTAAAGATGGCTGCAAGCTAGCTTGTTTCTCTGGCGCATAAGGTCTAGGGTTCAGTATGTTAACATTAGTTAAGTTAACTACATTAGTAAACTGACAATTTTAATTTGACCACTTACTAATATATCCTAATAGTAACAGTATAATGATACTAAAACAACTGGTTCCAAATTTCTCATGATATAACAATATATAATACATCTATAATAGGGCTACCACAACACTAATTTTCAAATGTCTTTGGACAAGGAGTCATGTGTGCATGTGCAAATGCAATTACACAAATATACCAACCTCTGAGGACATTTAAACTAGACTGAAATGTGGAGTCACTTTCACATAATTCCTCCCCTGAGGCACTTTACGGTTTTTACATTTCAACCATGATTGCCAGTCAAGAGACCTCATCAGAGATTGTGTCTGTTTTTCCTGCTGTTTTCTGAAAGGAGTTTTTTGAAAATGTATTAGATTGCTCCACTAAATATCATGTTCAGTAGACTGTCTATTTTTTCTTTAACATGCACTGATGAATAATGCGCCAATAAGATGGAATACATTTTTAATTCATGTTGACTTTACAGCGATTGGAAAACTGTATTGTGATTTTATAACAAGCAAAACAGAAGCTTGTATAAGAAAATTCAACTAGTGTATTGATATTTATAAAATGGACAAGTCTCTGGGAACATCAAATGCTGTAGAAAATGCTTACCAGGACTGACTGGAGTATAAATGACAAAAAAAGAGGTAAGATTGGTATCAAATATAAAGAACAGCTATTGCACGATGAGTGCTCCATTTAAGAGCATTCTGTTCACATTCACAACAGCCAGACGATACCTTGCTGAAGTTGCCATGGTGATCTATGGTGAATGAAGATGAGGTATACTGTATGAACATGCTGATGCCAGTACAGTATAGACTTTAATTTCATCATGCTTTGGTCTCCCCTCATCCAGTTATGTTTCAAACAGATCCACCAACAGTGAGCACTCTACCACACTTCAGAACTGTACATATGGCCTCTGAGCAGGGGTCTTCTACCCCGTGACAAGCTGTGCAAAACCCTAGTACTTGGACTGACTCAAAATAGTACAAATTGTTTTATTTCAATGGTTGATTAAAAAAATTAAAGGGCTTCAAAAATAACATTTTATGTCATTATCTATTTAAGAAATATAACACAAGCAAGAGTGCTTTGGTTCAGAGTTTATTCAATATAAGCACTGCTTTTATACAAACGTTCAATAAACAAGAAGGTACTATTGAGTAAGTTACACTTATGACACAATGTTGCCTGTTATTTTGTCAAAAAAAAATTCCGCAGACAAAAATGGTTCCAAACAAAGATGAAAAATGGTTAAACAGAATTAACTCTCAAGCCCAGCAGTCTCAGCACACTCTAGCCCGGTGGTCCTGGAGGGTGCACCAACACAGCAGGGGAAGCCAAGAAAATTGGTACCAGCAGCAAAGGTTTTGGACCCGTTGTTGATGTCGGTACGAGCAGCACTGAAAGCTTTTCTGGTGGTCTTAGCGCTCTCAAGTCCGGTGGTCCCAAGTCCCTTGATCTCAGCCTGCCCTGTTATGGCCAAGGAGGCTGTCTCTGAACTTGGGGTGTAACAATATATTGAAACGGATAAATACATTGAATGACTAACAATAAGATGTATTGTTGTACAACATGTAAGATGTATCAATGTACAACACGTAAAAATATATTCTTATTTAAGAATACACCTTTATTCTGACACTCTCCACATCTTTGTTTATCTATGCATTACCACTGCCATGTGCATTCTCATTTAAACTTAAATTGAGCTGCGGACATTGCCTCAGGCTAGTAGTTCTGGGACACTATGTGAGCTGTATGGAAATCATTGGCTTAGGTTTAGTTTGCTGTTGATTTCACAGCACAGTGAGCAGATATTTAGGCTGTGTGGCATAGTGGGCATAGCGCCAACTCCATGACGCAGTGTAAAGTTCCACTTGGAAAGGGAATGTCTCAGGTTACGACTGTAACCATGGCTCCCAGAGAAGGGGAATGAGACACTGAGTCACGTTGCCATACTTCCGGCATGCCTGTATGCCTGCCTTCAGAAAAATGAAGCTGATGATGTTCTTTCTAGGTTCCCTTATATACTCTGCCGGCATGCCTGTGACGTCACCTGACTGTAGCACACATGCTCATGAGGAGCATTCCCATATCATATTCCCATGTCAATTCCATGACACAGTGTCTCTTTCCCCTTCTCAGGGAACCATGGTTACAGTCGTAACGGACAAATAAATCCTTACAATTAAAGTTACAAAAGTTATAGTGACAGACAGCAGGGTGTATTAAAGGCTGCTGTCACAGATCTGATATAGGCCTACTATTATGTAAGACATAACCGACTGTATTTAAGTGAATACTCACCAAAATGGACATTTTGAATGTAAATGGGGGAAGTTGGTCAGCTGAGTTATCTGATTGGTGAGATTTCTAACTTGTAGAGCCTCTTCTGTATTATCAGCACAAGGAAGACACAATTGTTATAAAATGTATTTATTAACAAAGATAAACAAGAATAACTAACACAACTACTAAATGAATACAATGAATGATAAAGGAATAAAAATGCATAAGATGCATAAAATACATGTGATTGAGTTGAGTGTGACTATGGAAGAGTTGCATTATGAAGGTGAAGAACTTTATTATGCATCAAACAAATAAACTAAATATTATTTGTTATTAACTAGCATCAGTAATATTACCTCTAATGTAAATTAGAAAATGATATATTGATATATACAACAATAATACAATAATATACAACGTCTTTTTTTGGGTGTATTTTTATGGTATTTTTTATGATAATATACAACAATGCCAAGGTCTTTGGAAAGAGGTCTGATGGCGGTGACTTCTTCCACTGGTTGTGCTGGGAAACAATGCAGTGGGGAAAGGAGCTGGAATCCGTTTCAACAGACTTGAACACGAAGATCTGTGGGATGCTGATCTCCTGGGGCACAGAAGGGTCCTAAAATCTGGAACACACAAATCTGAAGTACTTGCAGAAGGTCCTCGATCTGAAACACATAGACAAAGAAACCTTGAAGTGAAGGTTTGCTCTCCCGAGCTTAACCTTGTTGCAAATGTCTCTGTGTGTCTTCCGCCTCTCTGGGCCAGACACCCAGGACTTGGTCAATCCGCTTTGGTCTCTCTGGCATGGAGACTCGGGATGTGCTGTAGTCGTCATTGTTTCGCTGGACTAAAACTCTGAAAGTAATGTTTGTTAATGTCTCTTTCCTCACAGGCTGAAGGCTCGGAACGTGGTCGTATCTGTTGCTGCCTCACAAGCTGTAGACTCAGAACCTTGGATCTTTTGTTGCCTCTGATAAACCAGAAGCTCAGAATGTTACGGTGTATCTATTATGTCTCATCCTTGGTGGACAGACTCAGAACTTGGTTGCTCTGTCACAGTCTCACAGGACAAGGAGTGTCTGTTGAAAGGGTACCTTTATCCCTTTCCGACAAGGAGGATGTTGCAATTTGGCGCTTCTCCATTCCAGTGTTGCGATTGGCTGCTGGCATCAGAGGGGGCACACAGTGTGGCCCAACCTTCTTTCCCTTGTGCAACTCATTTGCATACTGTACACAGTTAGAAGTCTTTAAAGTGTCTTTACAGTTTACCAATGCATTTCTCACTTTCCAAACCACGATCAGAATACTGTTATAGTGTTGTTAAGTACATGCATTGTTTGTTACAGTTATTTTACCTGGATGTATATGTGTTCTGTATTATCCAATCTGATGTGGCTACGTCATTACGTGGGGATTAGTTCATTGTTTTGTTTTACGTGTAACGTCAGTATGCTCGCAGGCTTCGGTGCTGATGGTTGTAAACAAACCCATCAGCGCTGGGCAAGAGCATAAAACCCCACAATATTGTAACGTGTTACTTAATAAGTTAAGTAAAGTTCCTGAAACGGATCCTCTTTGTTGTGTGCTTCTCTTTACGCCTCCACGGACACTAACATACTGAACACGGGAAAGCACAACAAGTGGTGTCAGAAGCTGAGCGCGATTGACAGTCATCAGTGACGTGTGAGTGTTGTGAACTGCTGGGACATCCTTTGTGATCGATGGACATTATAACCACTGCAAAACGCCGTTGTTAAGTTGCATTAAAGACTGGTTGATCACGTTAGTCGACGCACACTCGCATTAACCATAAAGAAACGGAGCACGAAGTTTCTCGTTCCCTACCCCCAGCTGAGTGGAGAGGCGGGGCGCCCGAGCGTTGGCAGCCTGCCAAATCCAGCACTGCTGTTGGAAGCCTGCCAACTTTCAAAGACTACAGCACAGCCCTGCAAATCTACATTGAAGCTCATAAGCCACAAAATATTTGTTACTCAAAAAAAAAAAAAATTAAGAAAAAAAAAAAAAATTAAGAAAAAAATAAATAAATAAAATAAGATAAAAAAAAAAAAACAATCAAGAGTAACAGTTGTTTTCAAGCTTAATTGTAATTCAACATGGATATGAGTGAGCCAGAAGTTCAACTTGGAGCATCAGCTGCCCCAGACCCCCCACAATGGCTACAGGCTGTGCTGTCACAACAAAATAAGCAACTCCAACATGCCATTTCACCACTGCTCCAAAGATTGGAAGCGACAGAGGCTAGTTTGTTTGCTCTCATGCAGCAACCACATGCCAGCAAGGTAATACGTGGTCCTCAACCACATGAAGACACTACCACACTTGCAGCTGCACCTGATAGAACCCTTATGACGGATGGAGATGCCACAGGGCCTTCGGATGCTGAACGGCTTTTTGCTGCTGAACTCGCAGTCATTGATAGACATGTACGAAGCCCAATTAGTCCGACTTCCTCCACACCTGGCCCTGATGTAAGACCCAGAAGCCGTACACAGGGACCCAGCCATTATAATGGTCCTTTTAACATGGGTCCGAACATGCACACATCTTTAACTGCTTCCGCGCCCGCCCATCACTTTACGACCCCTCGTGGTAGAGCCCCAGATGGACCTAAAGCTAAACTTGACACATATGATGGTAAAGATGACTGGGACTCCTTCATCATTCCTTTTGAGCGCAGAGCTGTTATTTATAGATGGAGTACAGTAGAGAGAGTGGATAAACTCCATGAATGTCTACGAGGTGCTGCTGTCAGATATCTGTGCTCATTACCCGAACACATACGTGAAGATTACTTTCTTCTGAAAGAACAGCTGGCGTTCCGATTTGGCCAGAAAGAGCCTCCCACCACAGCACGGAGGAGACTTGGAGAACTTCGGCAGTCTAAAGAAACTGTTTCAGAGTTTGCAGAGGAGGTTCACAGGCTGGTCATCTTAGCTTATCCTGGAGTTGACACGGAGCTCAGGGAGCAAATTGCTGCTGATGCTTTTCTCAGAGGGCTGCGCAACCAGAAGGTGGCATACGAGGTTATGAACCGTGACCCAGTGTCATTGGATGAGGCACAACGGCTAGTATCATCTTATGAGCACAACTTCAAAGCCACACTCGGACGAGACTTTGATCAGAGGGGGAGGACACGTCGAGTATCCTGGGCTGATCAAAACATGGACTCTGATGAGGAGCCACAGGCATTGCAATCACGTAGAGTGCAGTCACAGGGCTATGTTACACAGCACCAGTTGCAAACGCTTATTGACAAAGTTGATAAGCTCCAACTAGCCATAGAGCATCTGCCTCCTCCCTCTTCTGTTGCTCTTCCTTCTACCGTAAGATCCACCCAACAAATAAATTCCAGTGCACCAGTCCAGTCAGAAAGGGGACGTGCAGCCCAGACCTCTTTCAAGTCAAACAGATACAGACAGCAAAATACCAGCCCCACCAGAGCTTCTAGCGGGCCATGTTTCCAGTGTGGGGAGGACGGACATTACAAACGAAACTGCTCACGGTCCCCCAGTCCATCTACAAGTCCCCCTGCAAACACTGTGGCCAAAATGCAGCCCACAAGTCAAAATCGCTCCGAACATGCAGAACAGAGTCCGTCTATTGTACATGTGAGCAGAGCTGAGAGTCGAGGGCCCAGTTTAATGATTTTGCTGACTGTTGATGGCATACCAGTTAATGCAGTTATAGACACAGGTGCTGAGGCTACAATCATGTCAGAAGAGACGTACAGCAAATTACCTGCTAAATCACCTTCTGGACTAAAAAACGTGTGTCTCCGAAATGCAGAAACAGGGAAGGAGATGTCAGCAACAGGCGGAGTGAAAGTGGAATTCAGAATTGGCACAAAAGTGTTGGAGTGGACAGTTTGCATTGCACCAATTCGTGATGCCCTGCTCCTGGGCTTAGATTTCTTAAAAGCCGCTGATTTCACTATACATGCCTCTGGTAAGGTTTTCATGGGCTCTGAACTCATCCCAGCCTATATATCTGAAGGGAAAGGGCCAGACTATGCCATTTCGAGAGTGATGTTAGAGAGTGATGTCACTGTGCCGCCAGAGTGTGAATGTCTAGTTTGGGGTGTGGTAGACGACCCGAAACCAGAGATCCCTGCTGTTCTAGAGCCTGTTAGCCTGGCTGATGGAGTGTCTTCAGGCAGCATCATGATTAACATGGAACAGAGGATCCCTGTCAGGCTGTGCAATGTTACAGCTTCCAGTAGACCCTTACTACGCGGAGTCTGTTTGGGTGTGCTCATCGAAGCATATCCTGATGCTCAAGAGGAAGGAGAGAGAGCCGACTCAGTTCCAGTTGACGGTCAGTTGTATGCAATAGGCGGGGACTCAATGCCACAAGATCCTGACAATGAGCTTCCAGATGAGCACAACATAAGAAAGGTGTCGTCACCAAATGCTCTTGACCTCCCAGAACACCTCAGACAGTTGTTCACTTCTGCAAGCGAAACACTCACTGAACAGCAACAGGAGATGTTAGTGGCTCTGTTGAGTGAACACCAAGCAGTTTTTGCAGCAACTGATGATGATCTTGGGAAGTTCTCCGCTCTGCAGCACAGCATAGACACAGGAATGTCTAAGCCTGTTCGACAGCCAGTACGACGTACCCCTTTAGGGTTCAGGAATGAGGAGGAAACACATCTCAAGAAAATGCTCGATTCAGGTATTGTTGTCCCCTCTAGCTCAGAATGGGCATCCCCTATTGTTCTCGTAAGGAAAAAGGATGGGGGTGTCCGCTGGTGCATAGATTATCGCCAGCTTAATGATCTTACCATTAAGGACGCATATCCCCTACCAAAAATAGAGGAATGCCTGGATGTGCTGGGTGGTGCAAAGACATTCTCGACACTTGACCTACAGTCAGGATATTGGCAGATTGAAATGAATCAAAAAGACAGATCCAAGACTGCTTTTGTGACGAGGTATGGACTGTATGAGTACACCAGAATGCCATTTGGATTGTGTAACGCACCCAGCACATTCCAGAGGGCCATGGAGCTGGTTCTACGAGGGTTGCAGTGGGACACCTTGCTGATATACCTGGATGACATAATAATCTTCGGTGAAGATGTGGAACAGTGTATTGAGCGCCTTGCAGAGGTTTTTCAGAGGCTGCAGGAATATGGACTGAAGCTGAAGCCCTCAAAATGCCAGCTGCTAAGAGATGAAGTCCTGTTTCTTGGTCACGTTGTGAGCGGCGAAGGAATTAAGACCAATCCAGCCCTCATTAATGACGTTAAGGACTGGAAGACCCCAACCAGTGTCCAGGAACTTCAGTCTTTCCTGGGTCTCTGCAACTATTACAGGAGGTTTGTTGCCAAGTTTGCTGAAATCACTACACCCTTGACAATGCTACTCAAGAAAGGGGCTCCCTTTTCCTGGGAGCAAGAGCAGCAAAAGGCCTTTGAACACCTTAAAAGGAGTCTCACAACTGCACCCATCTTGGTGTTCCCAATTATATCAGGACAGTTTGTCCTGGACACTGATGCATCCAATCAGAGCATTGGAGCAGTGCTTTCACAGTTACAGTGGGGGGAAGAGAAAGTTATCTCATTTGCGAGCTGTCTCCTCACACCAGCTCACCAGAGGTACTGTGTCACACGTAAGGAACTCCTAGCAGTTGTCAGGTTCACAAGACAATTCCGCCACTATTTGCTGGGGTCTAACTTCATACTCAGGACGGATCACAGCAGTCTAACATGGCTATACAGGTTTAAACGACCAGAAGGCCAACTGGCTAGGTGGCTTGAAGAACTCAGCCAGTACAATTTTGTCATCGAGCATAGGCCAGGTACACACCATTCCAATGCTGACGCTCTGTCTCGAAAGACTCTGAATGAGGAAACTTGTGACTGTTATCAAGCAGGAAGAGAGCTAGATAGCTTGCCGTGCAAGGGCTGTCCCTTCTGCCGGAAACTCCATCATCAGTGGGCAAGATTCGAGGAAGATGTTGATGATGTTATCCCCTTGGCGGTAAGGCGCACACACTCTCTTAACTGTCAGAATGAGGGTAGTTGCACTAACACTCCCAGTCATGTTAATGAAGTAGATGATGACAACCCACGTCCTTCTTCAAACTGGCTGCAGCCCCTGGGCCTCGAACGTCTCAAAGAAGAACAGTTAGCTGACCCAGACCTTTCATTTCTCCATAAATGGATGTCTGATGGTTCTTTGCCTGTTAAGGAAGAGGTCATGATGCAGAGCCCTGCGGTTCGCAAGTATTGGCTGTGTTGGTCTCAAGTGGAGATGCGAGATGGGATCCTCTATTACCGTTGGGATGATGTTACTGGAGGTATGTCGACTCTGCGCTTACTTGTTCCTGTTTCCCTAAAGAATGAGGTTCTCCAAGCCTATCACAATCCAGCGCAAGCGGGTCATGCAGGGGAGGAAAAGACGCTCATGCGCCTCCGCAGGCATTACCACTGGTACAATATGGGGAATGATGTACGTCTGTTCGTCAAGAAATGCCCACAGTGTTGTTCCTGTAAGACAACCAGTCCATGGGGGCAGGGCCAAGCTCCAGAACTACCAGGCTGGAGCGCCTATGGACCGACTCCACCTTGATGTCCTAGGACCATTCCCGGAATCCAAGTCAGGCAACAGGTACATCCTCGTTTTAATTGACCAGTTTACCCGCTGGGTAGAGGCCTTCCCTATCCCCGAACAAGGAGCGGAGACAACAGCAAAGAGGTTGGTGTTTGATTTCATCTCACGCTTTGGGGCTCCCCTTGAGATTCACACTGACCAAGGACGGAACTTTGAGAGTTCGCTGTTCACAGAAGTTTGTCGCCTGCTGCAAGTAACCAAGACCCGGACCACACCATATCATCCAGCTTCGAACGGGCAAGTGGAAAGATTCAATAGAACCCTCTTGCAGATGATACGGTGTTACGTGGACCAAAGTCAGCGGAATTGGGACGAACATCTTCCCTTACTCACTGCAGCATACAGGAGCACTGTGCATTCAGCGACAGGCTTCACACCAAATCAGCTGATGCTGGGGCGAGAAGTTTTCCAGCCACATGACATCTGGCTAAGGACAGCTGAGGTTACCAGGGAAGCTAAGGTTCCATCTGAGTTTGTCCAGGAACTGCAAGCTAACCTGCAGCAGGCTCATCAAATGGCGCGCAAGAACTTACACTCCGCTCAGACTCGCCAGAAGAAGGTCTATGACTTGCGAGCCAGAGAGAAGTCCTACCAAGTAGGTGATCTTGTTTTAGTGAGGGTCAGTAGCAGGAGAAAGGGCTACAGTCCAAAACTACAAGCCCCGTGGCAAGGGCCATTCGTCGTCACAGCATACCTTGGACCGGTGCTCTATCGAGTCAGGGACAGACGGAGTGAGAAAGTGCTACATCATGATCGCTTACAACCCTATCTAAGTGACCACATACCTGCCTGGATGCAGCGTCTGCGACACAAATACACCTGCACCGAGGAAGGCTCGCTGGTTCCAATAACTGCTCAGGTACCTGCAGCCACAGAAGCAGAAGCGCAAAACCCTTCACTCTCTGACAACCCTGTGTCAGAAGAGCCTTCAACCCTTCCATTAATGGACTCCAACTGTGATCCTAATTCCTGTGGAAAAGAGGGAACGAAGACAAAAAGAGGGCGACTTGTTCGAGCCCCAAGTCGTTATATGGATTGAAAAAAAAAATGAAGACAAAACGTTAACTGTTCACCCTCAGTGGTGCAGAAGGGACTCTGCAGAGCTAAAAAAAGGGGGGTGGTGTTATAGTGTTGTTAAGTACATGCATTGTTTGTTACAGTTATTTTACCTGGATGTATATGTGTTCTGTATTATCCAATCTGATGTGGCTACGTCATTACGTGGGGATTAGTTCATTGTTTTGTTTTACGTGTAACGTCAGTATGCTCGCAGGCTTCGGTGCTGATGGTTGTAAACAAACCCATCAGCGCTGGGCAAGAGCATAAAACCCCACAATATTGTAACGTGTTACTTAATAAGTTAAGTAAAGTTCCTGAAACGGATCCTCTTTGTTGTGTGCTTCTCTTTACGCCTCCACGGACACTAACATACTGAACACGGGAAAGCACAACAATACCCTTGGCAATATTCTTAACAAATAGACACCAAACATGATGGAAAAAGATTGAACTGTCATGCGTTCATTCATTTGTTCATTAACAGCTGAATCTGTGTAAGATGTTGCATTACAAATAGATGTCACTGAGAATACTTATTTCTCTGAATAAGTATGAAATGGATGTGTGTAGTTTACATCAGCCTTAAGGTTTCCAAACATAGTAATGAATGGATCATTGTGGTCTTTCTTTGTTTATGGCAGTCACAGACCAGGACATTATAGGATTAGTCTCTAGGTGTGTGAAGGGCAGAAACTGCATGTGGACCAATGAGAAGTCCTGTCCTTTCTGGGCTTGGTACCAGAGGTCTTCTTCTTGCCCTCCAAAAGGTGTCTGGCTGTTGTCCTAGCATCTTTATCTGATGGCGTTGGACAGTTTGTTTGTGTTCGTCCACCAAGATCCAATCAAAATGTAGCAAACCTTTGACCACTGTTACGGGCAGAGACGGACCCGGCCATAAACTGGGCCCTAGAATGTGCTGTTCACTACACCGTTTAAGGAAGAACTCAATTTGCAATGCGCAAGATCTTTACAGGTGACTTGTTTGTGCGTTGTTGGTGTGAGCACAAAGAAAACCATCTCACAAAGAGATCCCAAGTACTACTGAATGATAAAAAATTGCTTAGATGTTCAAATTGGCAAGGTTTAAAAACACGTGGGCAAGTGATTTCTGTCAGCTGTCCAAAAAAAAAAAAAAAAAACAAGCAAAAATGTTGTATCACAGCATGCAGCCTGCTTACAGTGCAGGCACAATGTGTTTTGAAGCCAGAAGTAATTTGTTCATTTTGAGAGATAGAGAGTATTGCTGAAATTACTTACTCACAAGAAAGTTTTCAAGTTACTGATTTGATGTGATAATCTGCGTTGATTAATTAACTAATAAACATTTGCGGTAATTTCCCAATTTATAAACGAAACCTGCGAGAATGAGTATTATGCGCAAAACCACTAGATTTGCAATAGATTTTACACACTGAACATTTTAGCACAGAAGCTTGAAAGACTTTCTTGACTGTTGTCATGTCATCATAATATGTCACCATTACTGATCTCATGTGTGATTTGATATTTTCCCAACATAATTTATTTTTCTTTATTATTTAAAATAAAGAACCAAAGTGTTTTTTTTCCCTAATTGGGTTACAGGATGAAAGAAATGTTCATGTCATACATTTTGGTTGCATTTGTGAATTAATAAAGATATAACCGGTAGTGTAAAAAAAGGCACATGATATCATAATATATTGATCGTTATACCCCTGAATCTAATTGAATCGTATAGCTGAATTTTTTGAGGCATCTACAAATATCGTAACGATGGCTATGAGAATCCATATCATATCGTATTTTGATGAACTGTCCGATTTAAACCCTGAACCCTCTGCCTGCCTGCATAGTGAAGGAGGGTGTCTCTGAACTCTCCGTGACCCCTGTGACGGCCACTAAAGCCGTCCCTGAACTCTCTGGACTCTCTCTCTCTGTTCTGCTTTGTTACAATTTCTGTCTCGTTTCCCCTGTTTTTGCTAAAGGACTATGTATTTTATGGTTTTACTCTGTTTTTGCCTACGTATCCTTTTGACTGGATTTACTTTTGTTATGTTTGTAATTTTTCTTGTATTTGGATCCAACTCTCCCTCGTTTCTGAAACATTCCACGTTACATTAAATAATCAATGTTTTTTTAATTGCAAGCTTCCCCTATATACTGTCTACTGTATATCTCTCAACGTATTGGAGCATGTGCACAAACAGCTTATCTCTGACACCTTTATATGCATATGTTCATAAAATTATATCCTTTGTACATTCCTCTACATTCCCCTTATTTGGTCCCTGGTAAACAATATTGATATCCATTATTCTAGAAACTCACCTTAAAGTTTAGGCAGCAAATGAGAGGTGTTAATCGTAGCATGAAAATAAATGATTACTCTAAACAACATTGGGCTGCTGGTATAAAAGGGTTATAAGTGCTGTCCTTCATGCCTTTGTCTTACTGTAAATGGAGCTATTCATTTCTGGCCTTTTTGGGCACTCGTGTAGTGTCTAGACTGGTGGAATGTATGCAAACTGATGTTGACCCATAACAATGGCACGCATCTGATACTGCCTCATTAGACTGTGTTTGTGTGTGTTTATTAGATGGGATTCCACTCTCCCACCTCTTACAACCATTTCTGCCCATCCAGTAGAATCTTTCTAATCATCCAATTTCTTCTCCTTCCAATAATCTTTTCAGTGGAGTTAATGTGCTGTGTATATGAGAGACCATTGCTCCCCTGATTATACGTGGTCAATGACATTACAGCATTATGAGTGGTTTCAAGGGCATAGAAAGAGGAACAAAGAGATAAAGAGACGGGGAAGAGGCGCAATTATGGGATGAAAGAAATATGCTTTCTAGAAAAGAGAGAAAATTAATTATTAGACTGAAACTGAGGGTTTAATGCTCTATTGGGAGCCACTGGTACACTCCTTATTAAACATAACTAAGCATATTCTGATATTGTGAGATTGTTGTCTTCTTTCTGCAATGTTACACTAAATCCATTTGTGGTTATTACCAAACATCCTCCATTAGTAACTTGTGAAATATATAAAAATAAGCATTAAACATCAGACTCTCAATTAACAAACTGGAGACATCCCAAAATACAACAAAACCCTTTTTGAAAAGATTTTTACTATAGATTACTTTATATACACTACCTAATAAACAAAGGGGGGTTCCCACTGACTACAATTGGCATTGACAAAGAAACAGGAAGTTATTAATTTAAAATAAGAGATTGCTGTTTCTGGTGACATAAGACACAATGTGGGCATGCATGTTCAGCAACACAAAACATTTGGGAAAAGTTCAACTTTACGGAAATTTGCACCTCAATAAGGCAAGTGAAATCCATGGAGCTCTGGTATTGTGATCTGGTGTTGTATGGAGACAATACTATTACTAAGTGATTTCACTATACAGTATAATATGTCTGTCCACATACAGCAATAAAATAAAAAAGAAATGGCAATTCAAATTAGAAATGGTCATATCATGCTTTATGCTCTGCTGCTATTGAAATATATCTAATTTGTGGATAAGCTATAGCCATAAAGTCCACCAATTCTGTTACTACTAGCGACCAACAGTAAAGTGACCAAATGTCCTCCAGTTGTCAGTTTGAACGAGTTGTCACAGGAGTAGCAAAAACATGCACAAATAGTGAGATTGATTTGAGCTTTCTGTAGAGCAATTAAGATAACATGTCCAATGTAAACCTACATAGATTTTCCCCTGGTAACCATAAGCCTGCTCTCACACCAGCTAAAATATTTAGACAGTGTTTCATAAACACCGGAGCTGAACTGAGTGGTGACAGCTCAGTAATAGCGACCGGATTTCATGGATGCTGTGACGTTTCAAAAGAATCTTCTTATTTTCCCTTCCATGTGAATTGGCTCACGGCGTCAAAACAAAACAAAACATCCATACTAAAACACGATTATTAGAACAGTTATTAGAATTTATTTAATGTATCAGAATTACAATCATTTAACCTGTTCGTCCAGCGAGCACATGGTATTGATCGCCTATCAACTGGCCACAGAAAAATAACTCTTTCTTAGCATGTAGCTGTAAGGAATCTAATAATTCCATCACAAGGCATGGATAAAACAGTATACAATAAAATAACAATATACAAAACAGTAATAATACACTTAATGTCCTGAGAATATGCATGTTCGTTCATAAAAATGTTTGTCTATGAATGAATGGGCAAGAGTCCTTTTTTATGGGCATTATGTGTGTTTCAAGATTCAAGATTCAAGAGTTTTATTTGTCACATACACAGTTATATACACAATATACAACTGGCAGTGAAATGTAAACAGGTCCGCTCCATGGACAGTGCAAATAACAGTTACAAGAAATTAAATAGAAATAGAATAAAATTAGAATAAAAAGTATTAACATAAGTAGAATTATAAATAAATCAAGTAAAAGATAAAAATAGGAAATAAGATAAAAATAAAAATATAAAAAATATGTGGATATGATAAGTGAGATAAACTGTAGACTTAAAAATAAGTGGTTAACATAAAATATATAATATGTATATATAAAGAAGTATAATGTGCAAGGTTTATTACAGGTTGTTACGCAGTAACAATAGGGACGTAAAGTGCAGTGCAATGGCAGTATGTGAATGTTAATGTTAAAAGACTGTATGTTTATGTGTGTGCGGGGGTGAAGTGAGTCACGTGACTGAGTTCAGGAGTCTGATGGCCTGGGGGAAGAAACTCCTCCTGAGTCTTTCAGTCTTTGCCATCAGGCTACGGAAGCGCTTACCAGATGGCAGCAGGGTGAAGTGAGAGTTTGCAGGGTGATTAATGTCTCTGATGATTTTAGTAGCTCTACCTCTGCAGCGTTTGGTGTAGATGTCCTGCAGAGACGGGAGAGCTGAGCCTGAGATGCGCTCGGATAAGCGCACCACTCTTTGCAGGGCTTTGCAGTCGTGACTGGTGCTGTTCCCGTACCACGCTGTGATGCACTGAGTCAGGACACTTTCTATCGCCCCTCGATAGAAAGTTTTCAGGATGGCTGGTGAAACCCTGAATTTCCTCAGCTGGCGCAGGTGGTACAGTCTTTGCCTGGCTTTTTTCACCTGTGTCTGGATGTGTGTAGTCCAGGTCAGATCCTCGGAGATGTTCACACCCAGGTATTTGAAGCTGCTCACTCTCTCTACCGGTGTCCCGCTGATCATGAGAGGGGAGTATGACCGATGCTGTCTCTTCCTGAAGTCCACAATCAGTTCTTTGGTCTTGTTAACATTCAGAGAGAGACAGTTGTCCTGGCACCATGATGTCAGTTGCTCCACTTCGTCCAAGTATGCCGTCTCATTGTTGTTGGAGATGAGACCCAGGACAACAGTATCATCAGCAAACTTGATGATCGAGGTGGAGCTGTGTGTGGACAAACAGTCATGGGTGTAGAGAGAGTAGAGCAGGGGACTCAGCACACAGCCCTGTGGAGCTCCAACACTCAGGGTGATGGAGGTGGAGGTGAACTGGCCTACTCTCACCGCCTGGGGTCTGCCAGTGAGGAAATCTTCAATCCAGAGGCAGAGAGAAGAATTCAGGCCTAGATCCAGGAGTTTGTGTGTTAGCTTAATGGGAACTATGGTGTTAAAGGCTGAGCTATAGTCAATAAATAGCAGCCTGACATAGTTCCCACTTTTGCTGTCGATGTGAGTGAGGCAGGAGTGAAGGACGTGAGAAATGGCATCTTCAGTCGATCTATTGGGACGATAGGCAAACTGAAGAGGGTCCAAAGTGTCAGGAATGGAGGAGCAAATGTTGTTTTTAATGAGTCTCTCAAAGACCTTCATGACTAAAGATGTGAGAGCCACTGGACGATAGTCATTTAGGCAAGAGGGTTTACTGATCTTAGGTACAGGGATGATGGAGGATCGTTTGAAGGAGGTGGGGACAACAGATGTAGCAAGGGACTCGTTGAATATGGATGTAAAGAGCCCTGCGAGCTGATCAGCACAGGACCGCAGAACACGACCTGAAATACCATCCGGCCCAGCAGCTTTCCTGACATCCACACGTTTGAGTGCCCTCCGAACCTCGTCCTCCGAGACAGAGATCACGTGACTGTTGCTGCTCTGAGGGACTCTCTCTGACGCGTCACTCGCCGGAGTCGCGCTGCCGCGACTACCATCAAAGCGAGCGTAGAAAGAGTTTAATAGGGAAAGTTCAATATAGGGAAAAGGAGTAAGAGTTAAAAGGATAGTTCACCCAAAAATGAAAATTCTGTCATCATTTACTCACCGTCAAGTTGTTCCAAACCAGTATGAGTTTCTTTGTTCTGCTGAACACAAAAGAAGATATTTAGAAGAATGTTTGTAACCAAGCCGACTGACTACCATAGTATTTTTATATCTAATATCTTCTTTTGTGTTCAGTAGAACAAAGAAACTCATACAGGTTTGGAACAACTTGAGGGTGAGTAAATGATGACAGAATTTTTATTTTTGGGTGAACCATCCCTTCAACACTCTATAATAATTTTGGCCGTAAAAAACCTTTGCTGCTATGGTTACCAGAGGCCTGTTCTTCCTTTTTGGGGTGTTAGTTGCTCTTCAGGGGTTGTCCACAGAATTTTAACACATAGTTTGCTTGTTGGGAGTAGAGGTTTGCTTGATTATTTATTAAATATAATGAATAATGTGTATCTGACTGGTCAAGCTGCTACATTCATTATTAACTAACTATTAACTACGACGTTTGCCTCAATAAACTCCTAATAGGCATGCTAATAAGCAACTAGGTAATAGTGAGAATTGAACCCTAAACAAAAGTGTTACCCAAACACTATAATAAAATTAAATAAAACAAAATAAAATAAAATACAGTAATTTAATGTTTACTTATCTTTTTACTTTTTGCAGAATACTTGTGTTTGGTGTAGTCACCATTTTCATTGTAGTCACATTTTTTGCTCTGCTATTATTATACCTATACTGTAAGAAAAGATATCCATTTGTTAAGCAGGGCTGGAGAAAGGAGAGGATGTGTAAGTGCAATGTTCTCGTTGGTATTCTGGGAAGATAAATGGTGCCTTCCCTGCTGCCCTGCATCTATTAAGCTGCCTCCAACTCTGCTGGGCTTTAGACAGGTCGAAGTGAATTATGAGGCATGACCAACACAATTCACAATGCGACTGCGCAATATCTTCACATCACTGTCACTGTGTGTGTCTGTCAAGCATTCCTTTCTACCCTTTAACTTTCTTTCCCTCACAAGTTGTTTTTCATCACTTTATATGTTATATTCTCTTCACACCTTTAGTGTTACCTGTGATAGTCCATTTCTTCTTTCAATTCTGTGGTAAGCTTGAGTGCAAGCTGGATTTTAAGATTTAAACTGTCCTGACAAGACAAGTGCCATTTTCTAAACAAGTTTGGGACTTTTTTGTTGTTGCACGTCTTATGTCAGCTCGTCTTATGTAAGCACGTCTTATGTAGCTCTTGTATATTTGTATGAAACATATAGGCCCTATGACAATATTCATACACCTCATTGGTCTATGTCCATCCCAAACTGTTATATCATGAATGATCTGGGGCAGTCGTAGCGAAATTGGTGAGCTCAGTGCCAATTAATTTTCAGTTATTTCTTTTTTGTGAATTGGAATGTGTGCAAAGGATTGTGGGTGATTGGATGATACGAAGGAGACACTAGATACAACCGGACAAATAAATGATGAAAAATGAAGGCTGTCTTCAAAGGGTCCATCTAATTTAGATGTTCTTCAGCGGCGCTTGATGACATGGCAGCCAAGATTTGCAGCCTTCCTGTTATGAAGGCCGAACTCAGAGATGAGGGCGAGTAGGATCTAAATGCAAAAAAGTTGAATAAAATGTATGGTTCTGTTCAATTTATGGTTTTCAGGGTTATGATTAAAGGGTTAGTTCACCCAAAAATGAAAATAATGTCATTTATTACTCACCCTCATGCTGTTCCACACCCGTAAGACCTACGTTCATCTTCGGAACACAAATTAAGATATTTTTGTTGAAATCCGAAGGCTCAGTGAGGCCTGCATAGGCATCAATGAAATTTACACTCTCAAGATCCATTAATGCACTAAAAACATATTTAAATCAGTCCATGTGAGTACAGTGGTTCAAAATGAATATTATAAAGCAAATCAGCGAGTCGATTCAGTGGTTCGGAGCACCAAAGTCACGTGATTTCAGCAGTTTGGTGGTTTGACACGCGATCCAAATCATGATTCGACCCGCTGATTCGATACACTCCGAAGCTTCATGAATTAGTGTTTTGAAATCGGTCATCACTATATAAGTCATTATTTAGTTTTTTTTGGCCCACGAAAAATATTCTTGTCGCTTTATAATATTAATATTGAACCACTGTACTCACATGAACTGATTTAAATATTTTTTTAGTACACTGTAAAAAATTGAAGGCCTCTCCAATTAAACATTTTCTAGTGACCGATCACATCTAAATTTTTCAATTGGCCAAATTGAATTTCTGTGAATTGAATTGTATCCATTGTGGCAAAAGTCTGTTAACATGGGCTCAATTAGAAATAATATGTAGAGCCAATGGAAAAAAATTATTTACCAACACTGCAAAACATTTCAGGCCTCTCCAATTAAACATTTTCTTGTGACCGATCACATCAATGTTTTTCAGTTGGCCAAATTTAATTTCTGTGAATTGATACAAATTAATTCACAGAAATTAAATTTGTCCAATTAATAAATTTAGATGTGACCAGTCACTAGAAAATTTTAAATTGGAGAAATGTTTTACAGTGAAACTGTGAGGTTGGTCCAATTAATTTTTTTAAATTGTAGTAACAATTGTTAATTTCTCACTGTCCCAAAAGACAAAAATGACTAAAAACATAAATATATTAAGCAATACAGAACACAGACAACAGGGTTGACATTTTATCACATTACTTTATTAACAAGTGAATTCCAACACAGGATATTTGGTGAAAATACATTAATTTCAATAAGGAAAAACTCTGAATACATTCAAGAAGTCTTCTGCATAACAGGATCTTAATGTGGTGAAGAAAACGCGGCACTGCAGGCTAAAAACCTGCAAATAAAAATAAAAACTAACATTAATGACAAATTTAGCCCCTGCATCACATCTGGCAAGAGACAGAACAGAAGTTCTTCATTATATAATGAGGATGACATGAATGAATGGACATTCATAGTCGCCGGCGGGACTTTTATTATGACAAGGTCGCCGGCGCCACTTCCTCTTTTCCAGTCATGAGTATGACTGTATGAGGTAACACAACTCTGTTAATCGTATTAGATATATCTGAGTGTGTTGAAAAGGAAGTTATGACGTTCGCTCAGCGGCTGCTATGACACTTGTTCACACTGCAGTGAGAGTACAGCGTTTCTGCTAAATAAAACGGAAACTGAGGGTAACGCAGATATGACTCAATCGACAGGCGACTCCCTCAAACGCATAGCTCACACGTCCCGGTTCCTTGGTTAAAATAGCAATTTCTCACGATTTACAAATAGTTGGAAACATTTGAGATTTTCTAAGTACTCAACTGAACAAAATATATAACACTGGCCTAGTGGTTTTTGGATATTTTACTGCAAAAATCTTACATAGTTCACCTTTAATTTACTTATTACTTATTATTCTATACATATAAGACATGAGGAAAATAAAACTATTGGCTACCATTAGATAATTATGTGGTAAACGAGAACACACCATGAAACCAGTGAATACATGAACTAGTGTGATTATACAAAATGTCTTTTAAACTTCATACCTGGTCATAAAGCAAAACTCTGGAGAATAATGTCAGTGCTCAATACTCACCAACGTTTTGTGACGATGAATATCTCTATTCTCTTGGGAATGTTTGTTTTGGTCTTCAGTTCAGCAACGGCTGGTTTGGCTCTGCAGTCCGCTTGCGCTCCCGCCGCTCCCGTGCTCCGCATTTGAAATCTCTGCATGAACGCTTTTTCTCAAGCGCATTTTGCGCATGCGTATACAGTTTTTCGGACGTAGGACTTGTTCGTCCAACATGGATTTTTCACTTCGACTTCATAGATTGACTGAGCACAATTAAATATGTTTGGTGAATATACAGTTTTAATTTTGAGTGAAGACAGTAAGCTATGATTAGTAAAATGCTAATTTTTGCATGGCGATAATTATTTGGAAGTCATTTATTGGGCCAAAATATAATGATCAATTTTCACAACCCCCCCCCCCCCCACACACACACACACACACACACACAAAATTCTTTTTACAGTGTACATTAACACTATAATCCTACTAAAAATTGTGTTTTCCACACTTTGCCTGCCTTCAAACTCTGCTCTCAGACATTCAAGAGATCATATAAACCCTGAAGATCATTTTGTGAACATTTGTGAATCCGTGTGACACGGTCCACTTACTAATTAGCCAGTAATTGACCTTAGTCTCACAATAGTGCCCCCATTACTTGGGCCCCACATCAGGGACAGGGGGTGTTAAGAGCTACAGACGAGATCTGCACTGGCAGAGGAGGCACTGGCATTTGGATAATTGCTGTCAAATCTAATTAAAGTTTTCCGTTTGGATGTAGAACCACACAGAGGATTTTGTTACTATTTCAGCTCCTTTGCCCTCTTAAACACTTTTCTCTTACACTTACAAGCAAAGGTGTGTTTTTTTGTGCAGTGTATTCTTTAAATATCCATGATCAGAGGAAAGAGTTGAGGAAAATGCATCGCATTGGAGTGAATCTAATTGTTATAATGGACAAGAAAAACAGTAGGTTCATTGGGGGGCTGAGTCCAGCAGGCTTGCTTTTCTAATTGGCCATCACTACTATATAAATAAGAGAATTAATGTGATTATATGCGCATTAGAGTTTCCTTGCAGAGAAGCTTAGAGTTTATTGAGATTCATGGACCCTTGACAACACTGACTGAAAGTCTCACAAAAGAAAAAAAAATCTGGGAATTTGATACTGAAAAGGTCAGGAAATGAATTTTGATTGAGTGAAAGGGTAGCAACTCTCTGGTTGTCTATTTACATAGTACAATCAGACATACAGACAGCTGGCACTATATCTTAACAATAATATTGCATTAATTTCCATTCACCTGAAATGTAATGAAGTAATTAGCAGGTAGAATTATGAGACTTAGACAACGATGTAATTGTGTGAAGCGTTTAGAAAAGCACAATTGTGTCAATGACACTAATAGTAACACTGTAGCTCTCTATTATTAAAATGAACTCTTCTTGTTAATGACTGTTTTAATATTTTTTTGTTTAATGTGAAAGGGGAAGTGCCATTTGTGAAATACTAAAGCCATATAATCATCTATATTTTAACTGTGCCAGTCTAAACATTCACACCTACATCTTTTCCATAAAATCAAAAAGAGCGGGTGTGTATTTTAATAGAAACCAATGACCAGGAATGTGGTAATTGAGAAACTGATGAGTGTGAATTTGACAGAGCCAAGAAGACACAAATAAAGCATCTAACGACACGATGTGTCATCTGTATCGCGTACTGCATGTTCCTGTGGACACGGACATGACCTCTTGCCATCAGAAAATTGTTGCCATTAACAATGTGTTGCCCTGAGCAACACTGGCAAGTGAACACGGCCCATTTATCTAGTCTCCAGAGACAATGCAGCAATGAGATGTGTTAAGTCGTGTGTTACAAGAGCTGTTACAGAACCAGGAGTGAATATAGAGAGACATTTGCATTTTAGACAATATTATGCTGGAAAACAAATTGAATCAGTTTAAATTCAAGAGTTAATGTCTATTAATGAAGATGTTTAATATGAAATTGAATTTAGCCTATGTATTTCTTTTTCATAATTTATAAGGACAGGTGAGGAACTAATAGGGAATTATAGGAACAATAACCAGGAACACTGGCAAATTAAAATGAAACCAAACACTTGAAACTTAACACAATGAAACTAAAAAGACTTAAAGGGTTAGTTCACCCAAAAATGAAAATAATGTCGTTTATTGCGCACCCTTATGCCGTTCCACACACGTAAGACCTCCGTTCATCTTCGGAACACAAATTAAGATATTTTTGTTGAAATCCGAAGGCTCAGCGAGGCCTGCATAGGCAGCAATGAAATTTACACTCCCATTAAGGTCCATTCACACCAAGACCGATAACTATAACGATAACCATAATAGCATCCACACCAGTGCACAATATTGTTCTATTTATTATAAGCGTGCTGCAGTTTTGTCATCTGCAGCTTTAAATGCTCAAGCTCGTTAAAGCAGGATGGATTCTGATTGGCTGTCATGGTTTTTATTGTTCATCAGCTGGAAAAAAATAGTTCTGATGTTTCTAATGATATAATTTCTCTGTGCCGTTATGATGCGGACTCTGCTATTCTTTTATATTTAGGACCTTTTTTACAACTATATCTTTATTGTTTACCGTTATAGTTATTGTTACCTTGGCCTTTAGGGGACGTTCACACAGTACATGTTTTTACATTCTACTGCACTTCTTTTCTATTGTTTTTCTATATATGCTCTATATGTGGATATGTTTGAACATTGCTCATGTCTTGTGTCTTTTGCAGCATCTCTCGCATGACAAGTTAAAAGAAGACATTTTTCCCATTTTACTGCTTGTGTCGTGTATTTTACATTAAACTGTGCTACTTTTCCATTGTTTTTCAATGTAAACATGCACTAGACAGATATGATATACACAATATTGCCAAAAGTATTGGGACACCCCTCCAAATCATTGAATTTAGGTGTTCCAATCACTTCCATGGCCACATATGTATAAAATCAAGCACCTAGGCATAGACTCTGCTTCTACAAACAATTGTGAAAGAATGCGTCGCTCTCAGGAGCTCAGTGAATTCAAGCGAGGTACAGCGATAGGTTGCCACCTGTGCAATAAGTCCATTCATGAAATTTCCTCACTACTAAATATTCCAGAGTCAACTGTTAGGGGTATTATAATAAAGTGGAAGCAATTGGGAACAACAGCAACTCAGCCATGAAGTGGTAGGTCACGTAAAATCACAGAGCGGGGTCAGCGCATGCTGAGGTGCACAGTGCGCAGAAGTCACCAACTTTCTGCAGAGTCAATAGCTACAGACCTCCAAACGTTGTGTGGCCTTGAGATTAGCTCAAGAACAGTGCGCAGAAAGCTTCATGGAATGGGTTTCCATGGCCGAAGAGCTATGTCCAAGCCTTACATCACCAAGTGCAATGCAATGTGTCAGATTCAGTAGTGTAAAGCACGTCGCCACTGGACTCTAAAGCAGTGGAGATATGTTCTCTGGAGTGACGAATCATGCTTCTCTGCCTGGCAATCCGATGGATGAGTCTGGATTTGGCAGTTGCCAGGAGAACAGTACTTACCTGGCTGCATTATGTCAAGTGTAACGTTTGGTGGAGGGGGGATTATGGGTTGGGCTTGGCCCCTTAGTTCCAGTGAAAGGAACTCTTAATGCTTCAGCATACCAAGACGTTTTGGACAAATTTCATGCTTCCAACTTTGTGGAAACAGTTTGGGGATGCCCCCTTCCTGTTCCAACATGACCAGTGCACAAAGCAAGGTCCATAAAGACATGGATGAGGGAGTTTGGTGTGTCTCACAAATGCGCTTCTTGAAGAATGGTCAAAAATTCCCATAAACACACTCCTAAACCTTGTGGAAAGCCTTCCCGGAAGAGTTGAAGCTGTTATAACTGCAAAGGGTGGGCCAACTCCATATTAAACCCTACGGATTAAGGATGGGATATCATTAAAGTCCATGTGCATGTAAAAGCTGGCGTCCTAAAACTTTTGGCAATATAGTGTATGTATGTTTGACTATTGCGCTCGCATCTCGTGACTTTTGCAGACTTTTTCACGAATGACAATGTAAAACTTGAATGTGATGAGCTCGTAATCACAACTTAAGAAGTGGGAAGCACGAAATTTCAGATAGCACTTAATTAATTCAGTCTACCTCCCTGCCTGTTTGTATCCCTGGTTACTAATTCGATTAGAGTCCTTAGTTCAGGTGTGTCTATAGTTTCTCCCTTCGTTTGAGTATTTAAGCTCTGTGTTTAGTCCTGTCGATGTTGTCTGTCGACGTTGCTATTTACTGGTCGTTCTTTTCTTGTTTTTGGTGTCTCTGAGTATTTCTGTTAGTTTGATTTTGTTTTCAATATAGACTGTGCTGCACTAATATCCAGTTTCATCTCTGCTGCAACCGGCATGTGACAAATATAATATTTTATTAGAATAATAACATAACTTTCAACACACTCAAATTTATTTAGTATGATTGCTTGATTCAAAAGGGCTTACTTAATGTGCCTTTAAAAGAAGTTGACTGTGCATTCCACTGCCCTGTGACTCATATTTTTAAACCCAAAATGGGTGTTCCAGGTAATTAGCCGCTTCTGTCCCTTTTACCTTAGAGAAATTCAATCAACAGTCAATCACCTCAACTAAGACAAATTAATTACTGCCCTCCTCATGTTCTGATATTCTGGTTCTGGTATATTTCATGACCTATCAGAAGCGCATTTCTCTGCCCGGCTTCTGCTGCCCATAGCTTGCCAAAACAACACTGACAGTCAGTCAGCTGTCTTAAAGATTCATTTATATAGTATTCTTAAACCATGATTATATGCCACAATATTTTTTTATATACGCGTAAATGTGCACAGTTTCTAAATTCACATCTGTTTAGTCGTGTTGCTTGTACATTGGTTTTGTGTCATTTGGATTACTGTTCTGTTGTATGGTCTGCTACATCAAGTAGTCATTAAAAAAAATTACAAGTGGCTCAAAACAAGGCTGCAAGACTGGTTCTTGGTTGTTCTTCGAGAACTAGTGTTGCAGTGATGCATGAACGTCTTGATTGGCTGATGGTCAAGGATAGACTATCTGTTAATATGTTAGTATACCTTCATAGAATTATTAATACTCGGACTCCAACATTTTTTTATGATAATATAATTTACCATTCAGATATGCATTCACATTACACAAGAGGGGTGAATAGTCGTCAGATTTCTTGACCCCTACCTAAATCTGACTCTATGAAGAGGACCATTTTTTATAGGTCAATTGTGTTTTGGAACAATCTTCCAGTTGGGGTTCGTGAAATCAAGGGACAAACTGGATTAAAAAAAAGACTAAGACTGTATTTGTTTTCAATATCATAAGGTTGAGTGGGGTTGTATTATGATGTTGTTTTTCATTATTTTATTTTACATATGATATATTTGGAGTAATTGTGATTGTAATTATTGGGTTTTGTATGTATTGTTTGGACCCCAGGAAGACTAGCTGTCGTCTTGGCGTCAGCTAATGGGGATCCTTTTAAATAAACAAATAAACAAATATTGAATAAAGCACCAAGAATTATAGAATGGTGCAAGAAAAACCGTCCTATGCACATTGCGACAAGGGCACCGATAGGGCAACTAATCAATATACAGGCCAAGAACGGTGTTCAAGGAACATCTCCATGGCAACAACATGGAAAAAGCATGTGCATTCACTATGCAGCATCTTCTGATCCTCAATGTCTTATGATTCATCTTAATGCTTTTAGATGCTTGCTTAAGCTTTTGAAATCCCTATATAATCATTTATATTTTAACAGAGAAATTGATTATAATTTCCTCTTGTATACGCAAGGCAAATCTCATAGATCAGTTGATCTTCAGCGCACAGGGAAATTATTTCCTAATGTCTCTTTGATTGGATGAGTGTTTCTCTGTATTTTAGGTCACTGAAAGATCTGCAACATCTGTGAGTCCACATACATTCTACTACACATCTAATATATATTACTGCTTTTCCACAAATATGCTTTCCTACATGTTTGACCTTTTTTGTTTGTAGGGGAGACCCATGAATTCTCCAAAGTCCTGGAGAGAAAATTGATTTTGTGTTGTGTTCAAAGAACTGGATAATGAGATTACAGCAGGCTCACATTAGAGACCAAGTAAAGAAACAAAAATGTACATTTCAAACAGAACACTGCTCATAAGCTTCCGAACAATCCTTTGTTTCTCCCGACTTAATAAATACATTGTTTTTATTACCCGTACATGATCCTAACACTGTACAAGACAATAAACAACCTATTGTAAGCATAAATATACCAATAATTGGACACAGCTGCAGTGCTTTCACTACTGGAAAATCCAAATTAGGAAATAAAAGTGTCTCTGAAAACCTCAAGTGTAAAGTTATTAGCTGTGAAATATTTTTCGGTCTTCTTCAGTGCATGCAATTTGAAGAACAATTTGACAGGGTATGTATGTGCAGATGCAACCAAATGTAAATTTAATATGTTCTAATTTATGTGCAAAAACAGTGCTGTGACATTTGGACCAGAGGAGAAAAAGACCTCTGTTATTCAAAATAGCACTGTTCACATTTCCAAGTCTGACAGTGTACAATTACGAAACAATTACAGTGATTATTCTGAGATAAAGGCTGAGATTTCTACACAAAACCCAATTCACATTACACACTGCATAACAAAAATGAATACTGAATACTGACACGGTGCATAAAATTTATATTATCTTTTGATTAAGCCAGAGATAAATTCCCTTTTAGAGAACTTGTATTTTGAGTCTTTTGTAGAAGACAAAAGAAGATATTTTGAAAAATATCTGCTTTTATGGGGGTCCAGTGTTGTTTTGGTCCCCACTGACTTTCATTGTACAGACAAAAACTTTATTCTAAAATATATATATATATATATTGTGTTCTGCAGAAGAAATAAAGGGCCCTATTTTAACGATCTGAGCGCATGGCCCAGGTGCACTTAGGACGTGTCCAAATCCACTTTTTTTAACAACGGAAAAAAACGATCGGCACACTAGGCACATGGTCCAAAAGGGTCCAAACTGAACGCTTCTCCGGGGAGGAATCCTTTTATTTTTAATATTGAAAAATGTTTGTGTGCTGCTGCCTGTGTGTGTAATAAGCAAAGTGTATGCGCGTTGTCCCCCCTCCTATAGGCGCATATTACTAAAGCGCACTTTAAATAACACAAAAAAATACTGTGCTATTGACTTTAGTCCAGGTTTTTGTAACCTGCGGTTTCGACTCGTGACTGGGAACAAACAAACACACTTGCAGAACTCCTTTGCAAACTCCTTTTGCACAAACTGCATCCATTTTTTCCTTAACGCTGTGTTATTTGGGAAGGTTATCTTTCCCTCACAACCAAAAACACACTTCTTTAGTGGCATTGTTGATTTCATGGTCTAAAAACAAAATGATAGCTCTGCCGATGGCTTCCGTAACCCTTCCGTGCCCTTGCTCTCGCTCGGGTTGACGTGCGCACACGCTCATCCAGAAGACGTGCCCATACAAGCAATTCCGCCCTTTATGAAGTCATATAGGGCCATTCTCTCAAAAAAAAAAAAAAAAAAAACTTTGCAAAACTTGTTCGAAAAGGAGAACACTTGTCCTGAAGGAGTGTATTTGCCACAGAAATACTCCGGCATACGTCCAACCCGTTTTGGCCATTTTGGCCATGGTTAGCATGAGAATCCAACTCTTTAACAGTGTAAATAAGTCAGAATGCATGAATGCAGAATGCAGAAAGCATGCCTAAGTGCCTCACTTTCACTATCCCTATACAACCATATACCATATTTAATATTTTAGCATGGGCAGCCTTGTTGTAGGTTCTGGACTGCTTACTAGCAGGTTCTCAGGGACTGAATGAGATACTGAGCCCTACTTCACACATCTTTGGGAGCTTATTACTGATTCCACTTGTGATCATGTCCAATTTTGTTTCCTTGAGCCAGCTGCCTTATGCAGGAGTGCTCCTAATGTCGGCTATTGTATTTAGCTTCAGATAAAATGTGTATTTATTGACTACAAGACACCATACAAATACAGGAGAAATGAAAATAAGATGATATGTTTGTCATAAATATGCAAGAAGCTATATTTTTCTCAATGGTATTACACAATTGTCCTTTCCTTCACCCTCATTTGCAACCTTGCTGTCAAAACAGTAAGTACATTCAACCATATACCTCATTCTTACTAGTGTGTTTTTTTGTTGTTGTTTTTTTTTAGTTATGTCGCCATCTAATGCTGTGTTCAGTTTTCTACTTTATCTTTACTCACTGTTCATTTCTGCATCACAGATCATCAGACTGTGACACGCTTAGGTCTGGTGGGTCAGAGTAGCATTGTTCAATCTGTCAGATTGAAAATATACCCTGGCATCCCTCCAAAATCATCACCCCATGATCTTTTTTTTTTCCAGGGACAAGTGAAATAAGAAATTGTCTGTATTTGTAAAGCTTAGTTTCTATGGGGACTGTGAGGTTGAATTTTAATCAAAATGAGGAGGTGGCAGATAGGGAAAAAAACAGGAAGGAGAGATACAGATGGAAATATTCCTGTCTTTCAAAAAGCAATTATATGTATGTATGTATGTATGTATGTATGTATGTATGTATGTATGTATGTATGTATGTATGTATTTATGTATGTATGTATGTATGTATGTATGTATGTATGTATGTGAGAAGGTCACAGTGGCCTCACTAATGTAATTGTGTGTGTGTGTGTGTGTGTGTGTGTGTGTGTGTGTGTGTGTGTGTGTGTGTGTGTGTGTGTGTGTGTGTGTGTGTGTGTGTGTGTGTGTGTGTGTGTGTGTGTGTGTGTGGCAGTGTTGGGAATAACGGCGTTATAGATAAACGGCGTTACTAACGGAATTACTTTTTTCAGTAACGAGTAATCAAACGAATTACTGTTTCTTCCGTTACAACGCCGTTAGCGTTACTGAGGAAAAATATGCGGCGTTACTATAATTGAGATCATTGAAGCGGTTTTCATCCGAACAGGCTCTCTGTCAGTCGGACCTGCAACGCGTGGGGTATGTTGTCACACTGCGTTACAATGTGCCCCTGCAACGCGTGTGTGTGTGTGTGTGCGCGCCAGCCATGCGTGTTGGGGGTTGGGTTGGGTGGTACACATAACTGATGATGATTGGTGGGTGGGACACAACGTTGAGGTTGATAGGTTGAGTTCACACACACACACACACACACACACACACACACACACACACACACACACACACACACACACACACACACACACACACCTATGACGCACACGCATATGCACAATCAGCGATGGCAGTCCAACGACTTCAATGGAAGCTTTCGCAAACTGAAAGTTTAAACACTACTTTTCCCTCGTTGAGGTGAAAGGTAAAAAAATTTATGTAACGTGCAGCTTATGTCCAGGAAGAAAGTACGTCGGTGGCAAGTAATTCTATTTCTAATCTAATGAAGCCTCACGTCATCACAGCCACAACATTAGTGGCTAAAAACCCAGGTGATAACGTGAGCTCCACTACCAGAGGAGTAGTAAAGAAGTACTGATACTATTTACACAATATTTACACTATAGTAGGTCTACTGATAATATTTACACAATATGTACACTATAGTAGGTCTACTGATAATATTTACAATAATATATTGAATTTGATAGGTGTCTCACATTGTCCCACAGCAACATTACAATAGTGTACATTAATGTACAATGTTTTATAATAATAATGTATTCTATTTAGTGTCCAATTCATTCATTTAACATATTTAATATTGGGGGAATCCAAGTTATTTGATATATTTGAACATTTGAAGAAAAAACAAAAGTAACACATTAGTTACTTTCCCTGGTAATTAGTTACTTTTATAATGATGTAACTCAGTTACTAACTCAGTTACTATTTGTAAGAAGTAACTAGTAACTATAACTAATTACTTTTTTAAAGTAACGTGCCCAACACTGGTGTGTGGCTAGGTTGTTTGGACTTCAAGAGAATGAGAAATTGCATCAGTTTTAAGGGTCAATTAAACAAGGTCAATACAAACAAGTGACTTCATCAATAGACGTTTCCAAGCAATAAATTCACTTTCATGAAACCCAAAAGCACTTGTCAAAAGCACATGAGCACATTGTAAGTCTTCACACAAGGGTCGCTTTAGCAAATTGTAATACAGGGATACACTCTTAAGAAAAATTATTCTAAACAGTACTAAATTAGGGTTCTTCGGTTTGTAACTACAGCAGAACCCTTTTTTGTGCTAAATAGAAATCTTTATATAAGGTCCTTTATATTAAAGAACCATGATTTGAAAGTGTTATATATATATAGTACCTTAATGGTGTTATAAAAAACCCTTTTAATAATAGTTTATTTTCATTTCATTTCAACTATCCCTTCAAAGGTGCACTGTGTAAATTTTAGCGGCATCTAGCGGCGAGGATGCGAATTGCATCCGCCTACCGCTCACTCCTCCCTTTCGAAGCACATAGAGAAGCTACGGTGAAAACATAGTTATGCATATTATATTGCATTTCTGTAAATAGATCCTCCTAAATACTACACACTGCACCTTTAACTGAACAGAGCTGCTCACACTTACACGTTCCGTTATAGAGAAAAAGACATGATTGGTAGGAAACCAGTTAGGCTAAACATTTTTAAGTTAAAATTTATAGTAATTTTTAAATAGAAAAAATTTACCTGTCGAGAGTGTGTTGACAGTCTGTGTAAGCTGAGCTCCAAACAAATCTGAGGTGCCTTTGACAGTTACAGATTTGAAAAACAAAAAGGCGGGAATAAAGAATTGTAAACTCTAACACAATGAACCATGCATTTCAGCAAACAAAGGGTTTTTCAGGTTCTAAATAGAACTGTTGCTATGTGTAAAGAACCATAAAAATAACCATTTTTGATGAGTGTACGATACATTTATTTAATTTAGTTTCATTTTTATTATTTATGTAGTAACACTTTTTGTAACACTTTTATAATAATAATAATAATAATGCATTTTATTTAATGGCGCCTTTCACAACACCCAAGGTCACCTCACAAGCAAAATACAGATCAATACACAACACAACACGAACAAACCGCATATACAGATAAATACAGATACTTTTACTTCCTCATAACAAATATAACATGTACTTACTATAGTAATAACAGTAAATGATGCATAATTACATGCAACTAACCCAAAACCAAACCCTTAACCTAACCGTATAGTAAGTACATGTAGTTAATTAATATTACTCAGTACTTAAATGCATAATCACTGTAACAAGGACACCTTAAAATAAAGTGTAACTATTTATGTTGAGTAAATTATAACCCCTTAACAATTTACTGTACCTAGAACCTTCCTAAATAAAAAAAAGCAGGGATAAATTGTATAATCCGATAAATGTAACATCAGTAATAATTGAATCCACAATTCACCATGGTCATATCAGGTTTTGTATGTGCATGCACAATTCGACCTTCTCCTAAAATGACGGATGGTTTCAGTAACAATCGATACAGATATTTTTAAAACCTCCTTTTTCATGAGTTAAGTAAAATGTCTTTTAATAGGAAAATGTCCAATTGCTCATTTTCAACAGTTATTTCTCCTTCAAATATTACATATTTTTGAGCCGATATTGATAGTAATATTACAGATTAATTACATTGCTTTAAGAAAGAATACAAATAGATTTACTCTGTGGACTGATGTCAGGTGTTTCCATAACCTCTTTCCTGCTGACATGCATGCACACTTGCATTCTTTCTTCTCTTTCACAGGTCTGTACTGGTCTTGTAAGGATTTCTGGCCAGAGGATTCATCTGGGATATTCTTGCCTATATTCACAACCCTTGCATTTATTCCCACTCTGCTCTTTATTTACATTCAGATGAATATATGTGGGCCTGACGGAATATCTGACAGGCTCTATTTTGCTTGCATTGGTCTCCATGATGATCCTATACTGCTTTGAGACTTCATTGAGGAGACGTGGCAGACTGGCACAAGGACCCCATGCAATGATTTTCATTGAGTGGAGCTGCTCCAGAAGCACACAGACAAACATGGTCCTCCAAGTAAGAGAACAAACAAGAGCAAGATCATGAATGAAAGGTAGACTTTTTAGGATTTTCAGGTTACTTTGAACCTCATTTAGTATATAGGACGTAGGGCAAAAAAACTGGGTCTGTTGTGTTCCAGATGGATTTTTGTCAAATGTGGTCTGTTTTATAAAGAGAAAAATTAAATTTAAGCAATTCTTCCACTTCTCTGAAAAATCCACAATTTTCTTGTTTTTTTCTCCTCACTCTCCACAACCCAGCTTTAAGGTGGAATCTGTTTTCATGACAACGGCAATAGTCTCAGAGAACTAAGATGATTATTTTTGCATGTTAAAACATAAGCAGTCTCTGTCCACTACATATGGTTTTCCACCTATCAACAGAAACTAGTGTAGAGTAGACAGAGGAGTATTTCCGTCTGTGGTCTCCCAGTGGCTTACATTATTGGCAGTTTGGTGTTAAATGATTAGTTTACACCAAAACATAAGATTACATGAATGTAATACATTATTTTTGTCTTAAATTTCACAATGGACTAAGACAAGCTCAGTGCTGATTCTTTTTCCGTCAGTTCTTTTTCATGAATTGGAATGTGTGCAAAGGATTGTGGGTGATTGAAGGATGCGAAGGATACACTTGATGCATCCTTCAAAGTTAGCTGAATGAAGGATGCGAAATGAATGCTGCCTTTTAGGAATACTTCAAATTGAGGCTGCATCTGAAATCGCATACTCTCTTGAATAAGTAGATATGTTCTATATAGTATGTAGTATGAATATGTAATCTGGATGTACTACATTTGCCATGTTGCCCTTCTCACGTGACCCACTAGCGTAAGTTGAGTCGCATCACCGCCATTCACAAATTGTCTCCCATGGCCTCATGGGATAGAAAAGTTTCCATCGTATGCACACTTCGAATCTCACCTTACGTAGTATCTAGGTACTTTTTGCCTACTCTTTACTGGGAAGTTGGACACACTTCTTTGTCACTTATTGCTGTTCTCCTAGTATATAGTAGTGAAGTATGTGATTACAGATGCAGCCCGTGACATCCTTCAGCGGCGCTTGATGGCGTGGCAGCCGAGATATACAGCCTTCCTAGGAGGCAGCCTTCCGATTTAGGGGCACCCCTAGTGTGTCCTTCGCGTCCTTCAATCAACCACAATTCTTTCCACACATTCCAATTCATGAAAAAGAACTGACAGAAAAAGAGTCAGCTCTGAGCTTGTCTGAGTTCAATATCAAATGTAAGACAAAAATAATGTTTTCGGGGATGAAGGCATACATGTTATCTTTTGTTTTGGTGTAAATGAATCACTTAACCCCTCACTTTATCCCTCCCTCGCACTTTGTAACAAATCTTTCCCTCGCGGGTCTCCGATTTAATCATAAATTTAAATATATTCTTTACATTCTTTCAACTTAAATGCAAAGTAACACAATTTCATGCATAACCCTTTTAATTCAGGTCAAAACATCTTACATTTGGATGTCTGTGCCGACCTCTTGAGGAAAAAAAAAAAGTATAACATGATATTTCATGACTCTTGCCAATAGATGGCCTTATAGCTCTATATGGAGCAAACGAGCTGTTCCGCTTGGTCCTAAAGTCAGTTACTCTTCAGTATGCATTCAGATATACAGACATTATAAAAGCATTTTTGGGTAAAGTTTTTGCATTTTTAGGTTTTTCTATGTGTAATGAAGCATTCCTCGCATTCCATTAATTCCTAAGGGAGTCAAATTTGTTACAAGTACACTCCTAGAATCCAGTCAATTTTTTTCTTAGACCACTCCGATGAACACTCAATTTAAAAAAATAAAAAATTTGTATGAGTTTCGGGTCAAAATGACCTGAGGGAAGAACTAAACTGTCAAGGGAGACCACAGATGGTTTTCATTCACTGTATGTTCTCATTCACTGTATGCATGCTATAATATTTTTTAATACAAAGTACTAATGATTTAAATATGTATATTTTTGTTAAACAAACCCATCGATTCGCTATAGAAGGCCTTTATTAATCCCCCGGAGCCATGTGGATTACTTTTATAATGGACTTAGAACTTCACATTTTGACCTGCCATTTACTGCCATTATAATGCTTGGATTAGCCAGGACATTTTTTTGTATAATTCCGAATGTATTTGTCTGAAAAGAAGAATGTCATATACACCTAGGATGGCTTGAGGGTGTAAATCATGGGTTAATTAAATTTTTGGGTGAACTATCCCTTTAATATTTGCTGTATAAGTACTAATGAACAGCCAATATACTAGAAAAATGCATGTTAATAAGCAACTAGTTAATACAGTGAGTTGGACACTAAAATAAAGTGTTACTGTCAATGCTAGTGGACATTTACTTGCATCATTTACTGGCATCCACTGAAATGTCGTAGAGTCTGTTTATGAAACAAACCCTTGAGCAATGTGTGCTTAAACCTTAGCTTTTACAACCATACATCTTCTTTCAAACACAACAGTGCTCAACTGTGACATTATAAAGAGAAGGAAAGAGAAGCATACAAATAAGACAGAGGCCATTTGGCCACTACCACTCTCTAAGATTGCCCTGCTGACGAAGTGGCCACTTCAAATCCATTTGGATCCAGAGTGAACTTCAAAGCCTGAGGGGCCTTACTGGAGGAATCAAAAGCTGTTTGAGGGCCAAGAAACAGCGTTTGAATGAACTCACCAGCTATTAAACTGGAAGAGACTTCTGCTCAAACAGCTGCTGCATGACAGCATGTCACATTAAAAAGAACAGCCAAAGTTCAGTAATGTAACATAATGTGTTATCATCTTGAGGACCTTTGGTTCTTTTCAGGGTCATAAAGGCAAAATACTTAAACATGCTTTCTGTGAACCCAGCAGCACTCTCTTTTGACTACTACCATTGCTTTCAAAGATTTCACACACTCACATACACACACTGCTTGTTTCTCATTCCCTCTGCTTTTCCCACACTCCTCAGCTATCTCTGCTTCTTCACATCCAAAATGCCTGTTACCGGGGTAACCACACACTGTACCATAATATTTCCCACCTTTCAATGAGGCATCATAGAGAGATATCCACATTGCAGATATGAATTTTCAGAAAGCATCCACACAGCTCATAATGAGAGGCATTGAATGAAGGAGAAAAGAGAGAGAGTGGAACAAGAACAACAACTGAAGAAAGTTAAGGCGCTCATAAAAGGAGCAAATGCACATAAAGCTTTGAGAATATTTTTGCAAAAAATTATTGTTATGAAATGTCATGTTAAAAGGCACTGCTAACAAACCGTAATTGATGTTAAGAATTTGGCAGCATGGATTTGATGAGGTGTTAAAATAGTAGGCAATATATAATAATTCACAAGTGATGATTAACATTGGTTAACTGAATAAAGTTCAGTGTCATGCCTGATCACGTTACACATAAAAAAGAGTGTGAGAGAGAGAGAGAAAAAAACTTAAATACATAAATAAATAAATGCTAAAAGAATGTGCCTAAATTCATTATTTTTTAAAAGTCAAAAATGCAATTTATTGGTTACACAATTGCTGGTTATCACTTTTTACAGTGACTTTTTTCATGTGTTTGAAGGGAGAAAATATGATACTGGGGCTAATTTTAAATGGGGATCAATTTGTATTGGCATCTAGAGAATGAGTCATGGTGGCTAATGGCTAATGTTGAAAATATTTAGATTATCAATATAAGATGTCAGAGGGTAACAGAAAAAAATGCACTCTCCAAACTGAGCAACTGTGTCACTCTGAGAGGCAGAGACAGCTTCCCAGGAATTGGTGGCTGCGTTGTTGGTTCTGTTCAGACATCCACCCTCTCAGAGCAGGTTGGGCATCCCTATGTCAACCTGGGAGGCAGATATAACTTTATCTATGCACTGAGGGGTCAATTTCTTTTTTGCTATGTGCCATGACTTCACTTTTGTCTCACATATGTACTAAAGCAACTGCAGGAGATTGACTCTTGGCTGTGTAGGAGGACAAGACAGAAGCAGACACTCATGAAAAATAGACATGGATACATGATAGAAAAGAAGGGCAAGAGAATGGTGTCAAATCCGAGTGCATTTCCAACTGTTGATATTTGTCTCCTTAAAGTAAATCTGATTAGGACTATTTAAAAGTAGACATTCAGGTGTAGATTGCACTGCAAAAATATCACTCCAATTGCATTTGATCATATTCACTCACATCAAACTCCACAATAACTGAAAAAGTTTATTTGTAACCTTGATTTTTTTTTATTTGTATAAAGACATTTAGGCTGTACTAGACTAGGCTATTTAGATTTCACATCTGCATTAATTTCTTGGATATATTATTTTTAGGTTTGGTCTTTACATTAACATATTAATTTGAATATGTTATTATAAAATATTGTATTTGGAAGTTGTGTGTGTGTGTGTGTGTGTACCAGCTTAATCATATTTTGGGAGCAAATTTGTACCCAGAAGTGAGCAAAACCTGAAAAAATCTCAAAATAAACATCTCTTTGGGGATGTCCTCATTTGTAAAACTGCTATAAAAAAGTAATTTAAGTTTTTTTTTCAAATGTAAAAATGCAGAAAGTCAGAAAGTGTGTGTGTGTGTGTGTGTGTGTGGTTCAGGTAAGTTATGAGGGCAAAATGACCCCACAAAGACGGCGATATCCAAAATTCTTGACATTGTGGGGACATTTGGGTAGCCATGAGGAAAAGAGTTCATAGTAACTGATGTTTTATAAAAATATAAAAATGCAGAACGGTAGGTTTAAGGGGATACAGTTTGTACAGCATAAATATCATAAAACATAAAAACACAAGATTTTTTTAGTTTCATCGGCCGCTGTCCAGGGTCCTGAGGCGTTTTTCAGGCATAATGCAGCGCAGCTGTCTCCGGATATGGGTCAAGCATGAGCTGAATAGTGAAATCCTTTAACACGCTGATCAGTGCAACGTTACACAGAACAAAAGTTAATGCGGTAGGATATTGGTATTTTTTAAACAAAATACCAAATTACAAACAAAAACAAAAAAGCATTTCATACTAACGCATTTTAAATGTATCTGTGGTTTAATGGGGTTTGTTTTTAATAAACTGATAAATAATTACAGAACGTTTGGTCAAAGCACCGCCCAAGAAAGCGTTCAGGCGCGAATCCCGCGATGGTTGCTATGGTTACCTCCTCACGCGAACGTGATCTTCTGACTTGTTGAACTATATAAGCTTATGTGCGTTTAAAAATAATACTCTTAAGATCTACTTACGCCTTTGACTTCGTTTAACTCGATTTTCTCGTAGCTAGCTACTTTGGCTGAGAGAGAGAGAGAGAGAGAGAGAGAGAGAGAGAGAGAGAGAGAGAGAGAGAGAGAGAGAGAGAGAGAGAGAGAGAGAGATGGGGTGTTTGAGGGGGTTCATCAAAATGCGCAGCACATATCAGGGATCATTGTGAGTCTGCGCGGATAACCGGCAGCGGAGTGTTACAACACAATATAGAGAGCAGCGGGTTTTATCCAGACCACATCCCTTACTTCAAACCTTGACTTTTATATGTATGTAGGCTATGTGCTTTCTTTTTCCTTCATTGCCTTAATTAGACGCCTGCAAGAGAGGTAGTTACCTCGTTTATGCTAGAGAGTGAGAGCGAGAGAGAGACTACTTGTCCTTAGAAGTTTTTCGGGGCGTCTTGAGGGAATGTTTGTGCACCAACGCGCGCCGCAGCAGTTAGAACGCCTGTGACTGACAGCGCGAGACACTCGGCTTTCTGCATCGTGTTAAGTCCTTTTGCGAGACCTCCTGCCTGCTGGAATGGTAAGATTCATTATTCATCGTATAGCCTGCTACCCATTCCTGCAGTGACCATATATTTGCTATTGAAATGCATTGGTTTTCTTGCTTGTAATGAAATGGAATGTACAGTACGGATCAATAGCTCTCGAATATGAAAGATTGGAGGAAATATAGCCATTTAATATGTCCATATTTAATATATTATGCATTTTACTATGGAATTGGTGGTCGAAATGCTATTTTAATGAGGTTGGTTGTAGAGGGGTTTGAAGACGGTCCGCGGTTTAGCTAGCCTACTGTATGTTTCAAGTAGCCAGCTGGGAGTTCTGCGGTTTGCACGATTTTTTTCACATTTTCCGTTTTAGTGCAATATGGGCAAAAGCATTAAAAGCACAAAAAGAAAAGGAAAACAAAAATCAGTTCCCAACATCACACCGTTTTTAGGACATTAGAGCTGCTGCACATGTTGTTATTTAAACACCTTAGTAAGAGCTTACATTAATAACACAACTTAAAGCGTCATTAGCTAATAAATGCTTTTAATGTCCAGTTCAACAGATCACAGAATTCGTCAACCGTATTGTGATTTTTTTTTCTCTTCACGATATTGCTGCATTTATACAAAGGCTTACAAGGCTTACAAGAACTTGATTATATTAATTCTACATGAATTATAAATGATGAAGCCTTATTACTACAGACACGCCACACCCAAACTACAGTGCAATGATGATTATGCCATAAAATGGCACCAATTTATAGCGGAATATAGGCCTATTAGTTTATGTCCATCTCATGTAATGCAGATATTGCAAAAAAATTGTTACAACACTTGAAATATTGCATTCATTGTGTTGAATTGATTAATTTTGCCTTTATATTTATGTATTTTATTATATATATTTAACTTTTTTAATCAAGTCTTTATTACAATTAATTGTTGATCTGTATTTTTAATTAACTCAGCATTAACAAACCTTTGATTGTCTGAAGTGAATATGAGATTATAGTCTCTCTCCTCCCTTCCTCTTTCCTCTCCCTGTTTGTGTTGGACAGCATATCCCCTTTTCCCCCCACCATATTCTTTCTTTCTTTCTTTCTTTCTTTCTTTCTTTCTTTCTTTCTTTCTTTCTTTCTTTCTTTCTTTCTTTCTTTCTTTCTTTCTACACACTAAATCTTTACCTCGTAAACATTATGACCTGTCTGGACACATTGTGAGTGGTGGCGTGAAATTTAGCTTTTTAATTATTTTGTGTTGGACAGTATAAAATCCACAGCAGAGTCTCTGTAACGGTTACATCGGGATTCATTTCCATTCTTGTTCGTCTTGGATGTCTAAAGACAGAACCCCTAAAGTTATTGCATTGCATGTGTGCGCGCAAATGAACTGTCTGAACACTGCTAGTGCTCCATTAAACATCACACCACATACGGTGTTCAGTTACAACCACTCACCTCTAATGATGTAAGAACTGAAGATGAACATGTTTACATGTGTTTGATATTGAGTTGAGACTCCAGTTCAACACACCCCCAAAAGAGGCAGGATATTAGCAGTCAATGTGACATTTAAAGAATTGTAATTTATCATGGCATCACATAGGTCTATAATTTTATGAAATACTGCATGCAGTTTTTTTTTGTGTAGCTCAAAAAATATGTATGTACATCCTGAGCCAATATCAAAATGCATGTGTGGATGAAGTCAGGTCACTGAATCAGCCCTGCAAAATCCAGCAGTGTGACACCGGTACTGAACAGTCTCTGCTGATTGCAAGCCGCATGCCATTAGTGTGTATTGTAGTGTGTGCATCTCATGCAGCCACAGACACACAAGTAGAAATGGGCATAAATGTACTTGCACTCACACATTTAGTTCACTCTACTTTGTCACAGGCCAGCTTTGTTTACCTCACTGTTTTCTGCGTGTTCAGCATTTTTTGACATTGGGCATACATTCTACATTCAAATTTTGTTAGCCTGCTGTCAGCTGCTGATACCCTGCTTAAATGATTTGTGCACATTCATACATACACACACACACAGTGCTGCTTTGATAATAACAAATCACTCTGTCACCTGGGGGCTCATGGCACAGTAATTGAAGTCACCCCATGCAATCCCTTGTGATTTGTACTGAGAGAAAATGATAAAGGGTGAAAGAGAGACTCAATTCCCTAATTCCTGATTTATGCCATGTATCCGCTAAATGTTTTAAAGAAAGAAATGTGTATGCTAATGGTAATACCCCTCCTTCCTTTTCAAACAACGATTGACAATCTATATCTAGCTGCGCAGACTTTAGTGACTTAGTTCACGATTGGTCAGCCTATGTGGCATTACAGTTTTTCTCCATTGGTTTGGCTCATTTCTTGAAACAGAAATTACATTCTCAAAATTGTAAGATCATTTGGCAAAACAGTCTTACAGTTCAGCACAACACTATAGCTCACATGCAAAAGCTAATATCTCTCCCAAAACTGTTCACTCATGCTTCAGAACTAAATTCCTTTCCCATATAAATAGTCAGTGCCACGAAAATGGCAAAGATCCTTCTCATTGCTTTGGCTCATTTCTTGAAACAGACCGGACGTTCTCAACACTCTTGGTGCTTTTGCCAAAATAATGTGGATGGTTCGGCACAACACCATGGTTCATCTGCAAAAGCTCATACCCCTCCCAAAACAGTTCACTCATGTGTCAAAACTAAATTTCCTTCTCATTTAAACAGTCAGTGCCCCCAAAATGCTTCGTCCCTTTGGCATTGTGTAAGCACTGCAAGTCAAAATGTTTAGATGTTTTGTCACTATGGCAGAGGACCATTGAAATATCCCTCATGTCCACCTTTCAGTCGTAGCCCAGTCCTTCATTTTTGTCTCAAAGAATACAATTGTGTATAAAACTGAAAAAAAAAGAAATAGGATTTTAGGGTAAGAGTAGCCTCCAAGGTTTGATCACACATTGCACTCATACTGCCAAGGAAATTGTAACCATTATCATTCACACACATAAAGTAACTTCCATACATCAGAGTAAAAAGAAAATGTATACAGCATAATATACTGTAATATAACACACAAACAAAAAAACTATGAAAATGACCGTCCTCACCCTCCTGGCCATCCACACGCTGCTGTTCTCAATCTTCCTGTAAACACTTGTAATATTGTAAAATTTCAATTTTTCTAATGATTTTTTTCAGAGATATTGTTAGAGTGAAGTATATGAATATATTGACCAAACAGTACACACAAGACCAGTATTGCATATTGATGAAAATATTTATTTCTCTCCACATTTGTAAAATCATTCGATTCATTCATGCATTTTCAATGGTTTGTTTTTTATATCTACTGAGGTTGGGCTGAATTCTCTGTCCAGCCTCTCTCAATGTCAACCCATGGGTACTCAGTAGAATCGCATCTGATAAATTTGGTCCCCGTCTTCTTTGGCCACATCCTACTCCAGGTCTACCTCTTCCTACCCCTCTCTTCCCCTCTCTTCCACTCTCTACCCCTCTCTTCCACTCTCTACCCCTCTCTACCCCTCTCTTCCCCTCTCTACCCCTCTCTACCCCTCTCTACCCCTCTCTACCCCTCTCTACCCCTCTCTACCCCTCTCTACCCCTCTCTTCCCCTCTCTTCCCCTCTCTTCCCCTCTCTACCCCTCTCTACCCCTCTCTACCCCTCTCTACCCCTCTCTTCCCCTCTCTTCCACTCTCTACCCCTCTCTACCCCTCTCTACCCCTCTCTACCCCTCTCTTCCCCTCTCTTCCCCTCTCTTCCACTCTCTACCCCTCTCTTCCACTCTCTACCCCTCTCTTCCCCTCTCTACCCCTCTCTTCCCCTCTCTTCCCCTCTCTTCCCCTCTCTTCCACTCTCTACCCATCTCTTCCACTCTCTACCCCTCTCTTCCCCTCTCTTCCCCTCTCTACCCCTCTCTACCCCTCTCTACCCCTCTCTTCCCCTCTCTAACCCTCTCTTCCACTCTCTACCCCTCTCTTCCACTCTCTACCCCTCTCTTCCCCTCTCTTCCCCTCTCTACCCCTCTCTACCCCTCCTCTCTTCCCCTCTCTTCCCCTCTCTACCCCTCTTCCTCCACGGGCTCCCCCTCTCATCCTCACTCTTCCTCTTCCTCGAGCAGGCAGTTGCCCTTGTTCATTTACTTGGCCAGGTGCCTCCATGTTCAGAAATTGTACTGGTCCTGCATGGTCAAGCTCTTTACATATATGTTTGGCAGCTTTCACAGTCATGGACAGCACCTGTCAGGTAACTAAACATACTGTTTGATTGGTCATCTGAGATGTGTGAAAGTCCTCCTTCATTAGTCAAGTTCTAGTTTCACCTGACTGTCAATTGCTGTAAGAAATTTATCAAATGTTCCAAGGGATTCATATGGTATTCATGGTATTATGTTATTGACTAATTTTGACAATTGAACAGACTATTGTGCATGTGAAGACTTATACAATGAAATGACGCTGATATGTTTTGGAGCGAACGACCATTAGACTGAGAATCTAACATTCAGTTTAGATCAACAAGATCTATTCACTTGGAAATTGTGCTAAATGTAGGCTACCTGTACTTAATCATTTGCAAAGATGTACTGAGACATTGAGACATGTACTTAGACATTTGCAATTTGATGAAATGAATGGGAAATGCTATTCTGTTGTGAACAATTGCCAAGTGGTTTGAAGATTTGTCCATGTTGTTTTGAGAATGTAATTTCTGTTTCAAGAAATGAGCCAAACCAATGGAGAAAAACTGTAACACACGCTAATGAGATTTATGAGGAATATTCAGTGCAAAAATGAGGCCAGAGATCCATCTTATGCATGTGTGACAGATTTCATCCATCCTCAAGGATGAAAATGGATATATCTACAGCATATCCCCTTTTTCCCCACCATATTCTTTCTTTCTTTCTCTCTCTCTCTCTCTCTCTCTTTCTTTCTTTCTTTCTTTCTTTCTTTCTTTCTACACACTAAATCTTTACCTCGTAAACAGTATGACCTGTCTGGACATATTGTGAGTGGTGGCGTGACAAATTATTTTAGCTTCCAATGACCACTAGCAAGTGGAGCAGGGCAGATCTAATACAGCTATAGAGCAATATTGGAACATTGCAACATTGTGGTGTCTTTGCGCCATGGGTGCATTTGAAAGATATTATTGTGGGGAGTAAAAACCAGGGTTGTCAGCTGGTCAGACTGACATGCCTTATTACCTCTGCAAAGTCATTTGGAGTGTGGTAATAGCTGGACCACTGGCCTCAGCTTGGGGAGAGCTGGAATGACTTGTTTTTGTTTATACCGACATGATATTTAGCATTTTGTGATTTTTATATAATTTTATATAAAAAAATTCTAGATAGATAGATATATAGATAGACATAGATACACTGTAAAAAGTATGATTATTAAGAAGCAGGGGCGTAGCCAGTGGGCGGGCCTGATGGGCACATGCCCGTCTACTATGATGACAAGCCCCCCCCAGTTTATTAATATTTATTAAATAACAGTTGTTTAAATTATTTTAACATAATTACAAAATTATGTTATAATAATTATAATAAAAATATAATTAAAATTATAAAATAAATCAATATATATATATTTTTTACAGTCTATGGTTTTTGCATAATGCTTGATGAGTTTGATTGACAGCTGTGTTAGGCAATTAGGTGTCAGGCTGTCTCATGTATGTCGCGCGGCTCATGCCTGTGAGTTCATGAAGTGTGTTTACCTATTCACTTAGCCTATAATTTGCAGTTGTGTGATAGATAAACAGCAGCGATGCAAAATTCTATAAAAAGGACTTTTAAAAACTCGCATTTACGCGGGAGAGAATCCATCCATCAGGCCGCAAGTAACGGGAAGACTTTTCAATTCCAAGCGCAGGTTAATTCTGTAAAGCCAGGAACACGCCACCAGTGTCTGTCAGTCGTGATAGTGCAGGGGTGTAGCCTGACAAGCCAGACCCACATCAAGATGTTGGGTCTGGAAACTCACCATTGACAGGGCTCAATCCGAGGGGCGGGATAAACGGTTGTCTTTCAAATTCCCTCTGCATGCAATTGGATAGCGCCATGACCGCCACAACCAACCAGAGCAAAGAAGAAGGTGACGCCGAGCTAACGTTAGTTGATAGACTTTCGCCGTATCCGGTCGGCAAAACTTCGAACATATCTTCTTTTCTTAAGAATGACTTCAGTGCCGTTCTTTTTTCTTTTCTCAAATAAAAGCTTAACTCCAAGTCTTCCAGAGTCGCGGCCAAAGCCGTTTCAAAAGACCGCTGTTCGCCAGCTTCTGTGTTTACGATTAGCACGCAGAACCTCCGCAACTCTGCCGTGACGTGCCGTCATTATGTTAAGCCCGCCCACCGACTCTACACACGCTGTGATTGGCCTGACCAGAGTTTGGTTTTTCCAGCTCTCAGGTCTACCGAGAGTTGCTAGACTACACTCGCGGCAAAATTAATATTCTGCCGCTAGGGTGCATCTAGATTTCTAGGCTAGTAGGGGTGAGGTGTGTGGCACGAAGTTTTGACACAATTCGACCTGAGGTTCGAATCCGGCTTTTGCTGAACTCTCTGTACTTCCTTTTCCCATCATATATCAGATCGGAAAGGCGTTTATTTTCAATTAAAAATGAAGAAAATATTCGAAAAGTGGAAATAAAGTGTCTAACGTTTCTTGTAACCGCTGCTCATGTTTTGTATGTGGACAGGTAGTAGCTACAGTTTTGGTTTATGTTGACAGTGACAAGTGTGTAAGTGCCCGCTCACTTTTGCCAAGGCCCGACCAAAAATAAAATTCTGCCTACGCCACTGTTAAGAAGTTATGTCTTTACATTGCTTTAACTCATAAAAATAATTTAAGCAATTTTCAACTTTTTTATGTTATACAAGATTCAACTAATTTTCAACTCAAGTCAGTTTAATGAAATTTAAGTTGAAACAAGACTTAAACATCCAAGTTGAAACATCCACTTTTTTACAGTGTATAGATAGATAGATAGATAGATAGATAGATAGATAGATAGATAGATAGATAGATAGATAGATAGATAGATAGATAGATAGATAGATAGATAGATAGATAGATAGATAGATAGATAGATAGATAGATAGATAGATAGATAGATAGATAGATAGATAGATAGATAGATAGATAGATAGATAGATAGATAGATAGATAGATATGACCATTTTAATATTATTTCACAATATTACAGATTTACTGTATTTTTACAGTCTTGGTGAGCATAAGAGACCTCTTTCATAAAAAAACAAACAAAAAAACAAACATTTAAAAAAATCTTACCAACCCATTTTATTAATGGTTGTGTATTCAATGAATGATATAGTGCATTAATTCAACATATTCAAAATAAACATTCAAAACAGAATGTGTACCAAATCTATGAGGCAACATCAAGATTATTAACACATACAAAAAAACAAATGTCATTATTTCTGCAATGGTATGTAAAAAGAAATCACATTTTGTCCCAGAATTGAGTGAAATTGCATTGGATGTCATAGACCTGAAAGCCAGAAAAATGCTTGAAGCACGACACTAAATCTGTCACAAACTGTGCTATGAAGTGCCACCTGTCCCTGAAGTACGTCCTTCAGCTAGCCAAGCTGTCAGTAGCAGACCTCTAAATGGTAACACAGTAATATTTCGTCAAAAAGAAAAAAAACTGCAATGCAATTGAATGTGTGTGTATAAATATCCCTCAAATAGGATGGCCCACCTCCCATGTTGTCCTGTCAGTAAAATTAATTGTACCTAATTGTGAAGGCATGCCCTTTTGTGGAGAGGAATTGCTGTGGTAAATGTGCCCTCAGGAGTGTGCAAAGGGATAATGTTTAGGCATGCAGCCTTTCTGTGGCCTCTGATAGCTTGAACACACTCTGGAATGTTGACACACATGTGCAACTGCCATACTATCACCCTCTGAGTCCCACTTCAAAGGAAGTGGAAACACAGACATACCACTTTCACATACACACATTCCTAATGACATTCATTGTAAAAAAAACATCTATATTTCTTTGGATGTTTTGACATTAAGTTGGATTTTGTTAACAATTTAATCAATGAATGGGATACCAAAACCAAGTTTGCCTTTTTACGAGCATGTTTTACTCTTTGGCTAGCAAGTTATCGTAAACGTACTAAAAATGTCACTTTTCTTTTTTTGTGCATGTTTGTTTTTGCAAGCTTCCTTGTCTAGAATGTCTCAGTGTGATCTCGAGGCATCGCTGGGGGAGTTCTCAGCCAGTCAGCTTCATTATACCCACTAATTACAGCAAGAGCAGTTTCCAGAGCAGCTGTTCCACTCGTTCCTCCCTATCTCCCCCCAGCCCTCCGTTCAGCTATGTATCCAACCATCCATCCATCACACTTATGCTCTCTTTATCTCTTTCATTCTCCCATCTGAGTGTACCAAAGTCTCCCCTACAGCTCCTTCCTCCCCCTGCTTTTATGAGATTGGTGCTTGTGCTGAACAGAATTGAATCAGCAATTATCTCTAAGCAATACCGTGCAGTTGTCTGAGTTGCGTCATAAGGCTGTGCTCTATGATACAGGCCTTTTGGATAAACAACTTAACAACAATCACATGCCCTATCTTTTCCACTCCACAGTCCACATATATACTAGTGGTCAGTGTAGTTGGTGTAATATATCTATAGTTGTTGAAACCAACCCGATCTCACGAGAAAACATAACTATTTTACAAGTTGGCGATTTAGTATAAATTTATATAATGTGATTCACAGTGCACACAATTGTGAGATATAAACTCGCAATTCTGAGAGAAAAAAAATCAGTTTTCCTTCAGAATTGGACTTTATATCATGCAATTCTGACTTTATAACTCACAATTGCAAGTTTATATCTCAATTCTGAGAAAATAAGTCAGAATTGTGAGTTATAAAGTCAGAATTGCATGATATAAAGTCAGAATTGCGAGTTGTAAAGTCCAATTCTGAGGGAAGACAGACTTTTTTTCTCAGAATTGCGAGTTATAAAGTCAGAATTGCATGATATAAAGTCAGAATTGCGAGTTATAAAATCACAATTGTGATATATATATAGATATATATATTGTTGATCTGTATTTTTTATTAACTCAGCATAAACAAACCTTTGATTGTCTGAAGTGAATATGAGATTATAGTCTCTCTCCTCCCTTCCTCTTTCCTCTCCCTGTTTGTGTTGGACAGTATAAAATCCACAGGAATTGATTCCACACACACATATATCACGCTGACTTCATACCTCACAATTCTGACTTTATATCTCGCAATTCTGAGAAAAACATCAGAATTGCGAGATGTAAACTCAATTATGAGATAAAAAGTCGCAATTATCTTTTAAAATATTTTATTCCGTGGCGGAAACAAGCTAGAAATCTATGAGACATTAAAATGTCCGTTGTTGAAGAAACACACAAAGCTGCGCTTACTTTTTAGCTTGATATCATTTCTTTACCCGTGTCTTCGTGTCTTGGTTAGCAGATTAGTCTGAGTCTGAACTCACTTTCACTAGTGAGGAAAATTGCACATGAGTGAACTGTTACCTAGTTTGATTGAATGCCTCATAAACTCAACTGGATTAAGCAGAAACTAAATTCTCACTTGCATCTAAACCCTTTTTTTTTCCAGATCTGATGATGTTTTGAAAAACTGCAGCAGTTTTCCAGTGAACCTGTTTACCATCCAGCACTGCTGCTGATCGACGGATATAATAGCATCAGTGCTCCAGACAAAATGGCTTCCACAGTGAGAAAATGTCAGCACCTGTTTTTAGCGCTCATCCTTATCCCTTTGGTAAGCTATGTGAATATTTTATCTTATATAAACAAGGCAGATCCATTGAATTAATAGACCTGAATTGCATGGAAGTAAACGTGATGGAATTGAAAAGCACAATACATTCCTACTTGTAAAATGGAGACATGACTAGCCTAAGAGATATACAAGGCTTCAGGGAAGAAATATTCTGAAGAGCAGGATAGGAAAGGTTTGAAGGAAACAGAGACCGTGTGGGAGAAGGAGGAAGAGAGAGACTGAGCGTGAGTGAGATTTATAGCAGGGTGGGGTCTGGGGGAGAAAAAGAGACCCCTGCACATCCTTTTCTTCATCTTTCTCGTGTTATTGCTTTCTCTAAATAATCCACATGCAATCTGTCAAATTTAGCTGCATTTGTTGTTTCCTGGATGACTGCTCGTTTCATACACATGGTGTCCTCTTGTAACTGAGGGGAGAAGTGCCATCTTTGTTTACATGAAGAACCATTCTCTCTTTAGTCTACTGTCTGCGCCTCCAGCTGAGGAGAAACAAATGTCCAAGGGCAATTTACGTCACATACACACTGGCACTTAGAAGCTTCCTGGCATCCAATGATCATTGGCACCAGACAGGCCAAATGTAAACTGTCCAAGGGCCAAAGCAGTTATGGGACAGTGAGTACTTCAAGCGACAAAGGCCATGCTGTTTTATTTCACTTTATGTTAACACTAAAAGCTGCCAGTGGCATTGCAATGGAACATTTACAAAAGGTTATACTCCTGTTCTGTCTCAGTTATCAGTTTTAAAAATGACCATTACAGGATGAACAATGTTACTTATGATAACAAAAACTGCTGAAAACATATTTGCCAGTTTGTCAACACTTTTTATTAGTGTTGAAAGAAAGTCTAAAACAGATTTGAAAACATTCAAAATGCAAAATGATCCTTCATTATCATTAACAAATGAGTAAAGACAAAAAGATATAGTAGTTATTTTAGTTGATAAAGTTTTGCCGATAACTCGGTTCCTGCAATGCAGCTGTAACAAAATAATTTGTAGTTAAAGAGGCGTATTAAATGTGGAAAGCTTTTAAAATAGACAGGGTAATTTAGAGTTTCTCAAGGTGATTATTGTAGATCCTTGAGCAAGTAACGTGATAAATCAGAATTTAATATATATATATATTTAAACAAAATTCTAAAATACAGATTTAGAAGGTTTAGGTTTGATTTCGATTCCCTTGTTTATGTTATTAGTCATGGTAATAATCGAAGATTAAAAGAAAGGAGTTTCCCTAAAGACATTAACTAATCCCACATTACAGTTAGTTTTTCCCTTCCGATTCAACTAATCTGGGATTACTGAAGTGATACAATGTATGGGATTATTGTTATAGGAGAAAAATAAATAAAACTCACAGTATCTCCTCTTCTCTCCAATTTCCATCTACATTTTCCCAGCATGAAAAGGCATGTGGTGTTTCATTAAAGCTGATGTACGTATGTTAAAACACCTCCTATCAACTTAATTAATTAATTCATTGATTAATTTGTTTGTTTGTGACATTCCCATGCAGCGACATGGAAAAATAAGTTAATTTCACACTTTCAAAAAAAAAAAAAAAAAAAGTCACTGCCAAAGCATAAACAAATTTCAGTTCTATAATAATGAATGTATTCATCTTTTGTAGTGAATGATAGAGGGGACAAAAAGGGAAAGAAAAAATATAGCTTGGCAACAAAAAGAGCTGGAAGAAAAAAAGACAGAAAGAAACATGAACAAGTTTAATGGATTTGCTTATTTGTATTGAATTTTTGTGTTGCTGTCATGATGTAGGAGTGAATTACGTAGTCTCTTTATGATGGAAATCAGCTCTGTGTTGCAGCCAGGGTGAGGGGTGAGAACTTACACAGTCCTCATGAATATTAATGCAGGTGCTCAAGTTTATTAAATTTTGCTCATGTTTGCAAGGCAACACACAAGGAGCATGGTGCTCTGAGACCAGTTATCACACTAACTACAATCTCAGGGGTTTAAAATCAGCAGTAATAGGGAGGGTTTCAACAGTGATTATTTAATTATATATTTATTATAACTTGATTTCATATTCTGTTAAATCCATTGTGTATTTTAGGCAGTTGTTGATGAAGGATATTTTAACATGGGGATTTGTTACGGTTTTTCATAAATACAAAAATCCTTTTGAGAATAAAAAAATTGGGGTCATGCATGCATGATGAAAATTACGTATGAACACTTTTTAGGGTGCTTTCACACTGGCAGTTTAGTCCGAAACAGCACACGGTTCGCAAAAAAATTGGTAATGTGAAGCCTGTCATGCGACCCAGGGTACTGAATCCGAGACCTGTAAGAGGTGGTCTGAGATCAGACTAAATACAGTACTAAATTGTGGTGTAATTCACGTGAATGTGAAAGAAACTCAGACTTGGGTGTGCATTTGTGCAGAAAATAAAGTAACAAGCACATGCATTTTAGCTGATGATGACATCACTTGTTAAAAAAAACACATGTAAGGGATGACAGCAATGATGGTTTATTTTGGATACGAGCGAGAGTGAGCTTGCAATGTAATTGTGAGTGCATAGTGAGTGGACGAAAAAAAGACCATATATTGACCCACATCCTGTATTCTATCATGCGCTGGCAATATCACTAAACGTTCTTTAAATCAACCACTACAATACTCAGGAGAATAACAGGGAACCACAAATACAACTGAAAAAAAAAAAAACAGGGAGTATATATATATATATACAGAGAAGGGTGCAGCCGGAGGCACGGAAGTCTGCTGCGAAACTAGGATGACAAGAGTCCATGGTGGAGCCGAAGGGTTGAGGGAGCCCGGTGGAGCCAGCATGATGGCAGACCACTGGGGAACTGAGGGAGTCCAGAGCCAAGGCAGAGTAGAAGGACTGACAGGCTAAGGTAGAGCAATGGGTCTGGAGGCCCAAGATGAAGTCAGGGGATTCACTTCACAGAGCCATGCTGGTGGTGAAGGGGCCCGAGGCAGAGCCAAAGAGTTGTATGGAGTCAGCGGTGAAGGCAGAGCCGAGGAGCTAGAGCAACAGAGGATCAGGTGGAGGGGACGTGGATGGAGCCAGCAGAGAGGACGGGGACAACAGGGTGGGGAGAGCATCAGGTGGGACCAGATCATCATAAGCATTGACTGAAACTTAGGAGACTTAGGAGGAGAGGTTGGGGACATGGGTTTGAGTTGGCTCCGCAGTGAAATCAATGAGTCAGTGCTCCTCACCTAGCTCTGGGGAAGACTTTGTCTCTGTGGATGAAGGGGACTCTAGCTCTTGGTCTGTGGGGGGAGCTGGCTCAGGCTCTGGGTTCATGGCGGGCATGGGCATCGTCTCTGGGTCTGCTTTGGAAGATCTCTCAGACGTTCTGAGACACTCCAGGCTGAGATGATGTGTGTGGTCTGGAGTGGGCAGAGAGATGCCTGCTGGAGGTGTTGAGTATCCCGGGGAGTCGGAGATGATGGCGTCATCCTTGACGACTCCTACGGTGAGGGAGGATCTGCACACCCACATGGTGAAATCGCCTTGTGGTGTAGCTCCACTCATTCAGCTCTTCAGAGTCTTTTAAAACAACTGACTCAGCTGGGAATGAAACAAGTGACTGATGCTGCATCCGAAATAGCATACTCTCTAAGTAGGCAAGTATAAGTATTTATAAGTACTATGAATTTGGACATACTAGTCTTCTCACATACTATTTTTCGCATACAATATAGTAGGGAAGTAAGTGATTTTGGATGCAGCCTGTGTTCATAAATGGGTTATTGAATCACTGAACCGTTCAAAACCCCGGATTCGTTCACTAACTATGGTTTTCTCGGAGATACTTAAAGGTCCCATGGAATGGATTTTTTTATTTGACAGGGACAATGCAGAAAAGACATTACTATAATTTCAAGCAGCCGATGCTCCACATATAGGCTTCTAGCCAAAATTTGCAGCCCCAGTCCCTGGTTAGGCTTTTTTGAGTTTATATAACTGATATTAGCCCTCTGGCTTGAATGCTCTGTTTGAAGGGGCGTGTCTGCTGTGAGACTTCAGTGAAAACGGCCACTGTTGTGATTGGCTGACATCTTTGCATTTGAAATGAGTATTAGATTATGTGGCGGAGGGGGCGTGGTTTAGCGAGGTCTGCTGCAAGCGCTGCCAGAGGCAGAGAGAGACGGACTGGGCACTTGTGGACCAGAAAGACTGAAAGCTGGGGAAAGATAGCAGGGAGAGTTGTTGAGAGCGCAAGTTTATTTCGCTTGTATCTGAGAGTTCTGAATAAACACGAGTCCCAGTCACGTGACCCTGTCTTCTTCCTCCTTATTCTATGAACTTTGTAACAGGTGGAACCCCTCTTAACCCACTAAACTACGTTTTTTTACCATCTCAGCCGTCGAGATGAAGGAATCGTCAAAGTGTTGATTATAGCATAATTTTTTAGATCTTTTCCCGTCACATGAACGGCTGCAGTGATGAGCAGTCTTGTTGATCGCGTGAATGCAGTGATCTCGTCATTGCAACGTTATTTCTCTCACAAAATGCTTTCACCACAACTAACAGCAAACACGACATCGACAGGAATACAGTAAGAGCTTTGTTGTGCAGCATAACAGCGTCATTCGTTATTATGGCAGTTTGGACAAGTGTGCAGATACACTCGCGACGTGTGATTGACAGATCCGAGCATTATAAGGAGTGTTCTTTGATCGCTCTCTGTAATCATTTAAATAACAGATTTGTTTCAAGCTACTAACAGAAACCATGTGAAGTTTAGTCACTGGCTTGATTCACTGATGCATTACGCTTAGGGCATCAAGACGGCCAGCGGCAGGACTGACAGTATTAAACGATTTATAAAGAAAGTCTGTGTGAACTTGAATGATTAGCTACACATCAGAAATCACTGATCACAGATAAGGCATTAATGAACACTGTCACTCACTGTTTGTGGCGGTGCTATCGAATCCATATGGTAAAAGTCTGTTTGTAAAGCCTGTGCTGACATCGCGACTGATAAACGGAATCCATTTTCTCCAAATTCTCTAGGCGGGCAAAGCAGAGGGGAGGTAACCATAGAGGTAACAGTTCCCTGTATGACGACATAAAGGGAAGATTCCAGATCGGCTCGTCTGAGCTCTCATTTTCTCAATGGCAGAGCAGGACAGCCAGAACTCGGTTTACACCTATCGAAATTTCTAGCCACTTGGGGACCATATACAGGCTAGGGGAACTCATATTAATATTAAAAAACCTCATAAAATTAAAATTGCATGCCATGGGACCTTTAACTCTTTTGTTTTGTTTGGACTTTCTTACGTTGGAGATTGTATGCTCAATTTTGAAGTGTTTATTGTCACAGTTCAGGGTGCATTATCAGCTTCCTCTGGGCAATCAGTGCTGACTTAGCAGTGCAGGTGCATGTGGACCACAGGATGATTGGCCTCACCTGTTGCTTGTTCACTTTTCCCTTATATTCCCTGCTGTGTCTGCCCCTTGTTGTCAGTAGATAATTTGTGCTTCGTCAATGTGTTGTTCGGACTGTTCCCTGTGTGATTTGTGTCTTACTTTTATTTGCTACTGTGCCCAGGACACTTAGACTAGAGCCCTATACGGACGGTAATTGTTTCTCACGTAAAAATACATTTGCATGCCATCTCAGTGATAAAACTCGTGCATTCTGATGGTGATTTATTCACGGTGGAGGAGCGAGTTTTGTGATCCTGCGCACCTGGGAACGCGCTGCTCGTGTGGTCATAATTGTATGCTGTAAATAAAATGTCATATGCTTGACATAATAAGAATAAATGCATATTACATTTAAAAACAGGAAAATAATATAATTATAGCGGAAATTAGTCAATGCAGCCTCTTATTTACAGGAGGTAAACATAATGCTGCTTGGTTATTTTAACATATATAATTGCTGCCATAATAACAGGTTATTTCAAATGTTTACATGCTTTTCTTCTTTTTATTTTTTGAGCGGTGATGAAATATATTGCTCTTGTAAATACTTGCCAGCATTTCAGTAATAAAAGTCTAGATGTTTAAAATGCATCCAAATTACAGCGAAGCGCAACCGTACGGTGCTCTGCAGTGGTCAAAAAGGATACAAAAAGTGAATTCTGAAGCGATATATTCTTGAAAACTCAGAGATGTGGATTCGGACGGCTAAATTATCACACGACCTTGGTGTTTGTCAAAAAAAAACAGTAGGTAATTTGGCCAGGGATTTTTACGTGGGTGGTGGGAGAAAAACACTGACATTCTGGATTTGGACGGCAATAAAATCACTGACTAACCCCTGTCAATGATGAAAATACCTTATGACCCCACGAGAAGCAATTACCGTCCGAATAGGGCTTAGGAGTAACTCAGCAGGTCGCTCTCTCTCTGTTCTCTGTCTTGTCTCTTGCGCCTGGGCGCTGCATCTTGGGTGGCATCCACAGCCTGTGTGTCCACTGGTGGTTGTACACACAGCTCTGAATCTCCCATACTATCCTTTATATTTTTTTCCCACGCGTGTCACTTCGCTTTGAGTGTGTCACTTTGCTCGCTTTTCTAATAAACTTTCTGCATTTGAGTCCTCTGTTCACATACCCTGACAGTTTCTATCAAAAAGAAACAATCTTACTCTGAGAAGAAAAGGTTATAGAACCTTAATGGGACTCATTTTATGAATTTAGTTTTGATTAACTAATTTTGCTAAGATAATGATTTAATTACAGTTGTTATAAAGTCATTGTTGAGTCATGCTGTTTAAGTCTAAGTAGAGTCTTGAGTATTGGTTCTCAAGTAAAAGTCAAGACATTTTCTTCATTTAGTCAAGCAAGTCACAAGTTAGACTTGAGTCAAGTCATATAACTCGAGTCCCTACCTCTGATTACTGCTCGCATTTTGCTTTGACCTTCAATGTTCTCTCAAATTTTGGGTCCAATTCTCGCTATTAACTAGTTGCTTATAAGCATGCATATTACTAGAATATTGGCTGTTTATTAGTACTTATAAAGCACATATTAATGCCTTATTCTGCATGAACATATTTCTGCATCCCTTAATCCTACCGCATACCTAAACTTAAAAACTACCTTACTAGCTTAGACTGGGTAAACACTGCCCAATCTGCCGGCGATTTGATTTGGCCCTGCCGCTCAGACCGGAAACCTGTACATATTTCTATCCTGCTTCTGTTACAATTTTGCGGGGACCAATCACAAACCGGCTTATCCACCTGGCACGCTATTGGCGGGTTTAACACAATGATGGATAGAGAAGTGATGGATCGTTGGTCTGATTGGTTGAAGGACTATTCACTTGCGTACAGAGTCATTTGAACAATTCCCATACATCATGCCTCTTGTGGTCTCATTGGTTGAAGGACTATCCAATTTCGTACAGAGTCATCTAATCAATGCCATTGATCATGCCTCTTGTGCAGTAGAAAATACAGAGCAGACTCCCCAGACCAATGTTCCATCTTAAAAGATTGAGCTTGGTCTGGTGATAGCCAGACAATTACTAGCTATTAATAAGGAGTAATTTGACAGGGTTTTTTGAGTCGTAGTTGATAGTTAGTTAATAGTGAGAAATGAACCCTAAACAAAAGTGTGACCCAAAGTTGTCAAACAATACCTCTAATACATAAACATTTCTAAACGTAGGCCTTAACTACGGTTGCAAACACACAACTGTAACCTAGTTGACAACAACAAACAATGCTGCACACATATCCATCAGCAATGTTTGGATACATGTGTGCGTCAAGATGCACTAAATTAATTTGTATTTGTTGCAAATGTTCAACTGGATGGAGACACTACCTCCTGTGAGAAGAAAAGTATGTAGCCTACTGTAGAACATTACTCAATTTTGTTTTTCTACAAGGATATAAGATGAATGGCCGGGTAATACATGAAGCAGGAAGGAGTGATTTCTTAAAGCATACACTGAGTGGGAGAGATAAGAAGAAGCACACGTTTGGATTGGCTCAGAATGTCATTCGACCCTGGACTGAAGATATTTAATGTCTTGTGTGCTGTGTGTGGGTGTGTGTAATATTGTCTCTATTTGAAAATTGTTTAACTTTAAGATAAGCAATATTCAAGAACTGCTAGGTGTGGGCAGCAGTTTATCTGAATATAATTATAGAATAGTGGTGAGAAAACTGCATCAGCAGCAGCAATGGGAGATTAATCATTATATTAAAATATTTGCAGTTATTTTTTATTTTCCCTCTGAGTTCTTCTAAAAAATCTAGAAATTAAACTGTTTATAATGAATGCTGTCTCTTAAATGCATTTAACTCATTGGGTAGAATAATGTTTATTGTCTGAAATTTTGAAGCATATGTTAAAACATATGGTAATTGAATTAATAACTGCATTTAATTTATTAATTGTGTTTGGCTGCCGTCATTGTTTATTTAGTAACCTTATTGACCTTATATTTATTTGGAACTCTTGACGGATGAAGTGTTGCTTTACAGAGATTTAGACATTAATATGACGAGTCAGGGGCCCGCAAGGTGTGCACTGTGGAAATATATATATATATATCTCCCACGACATACTAGAGGTGTAATGTTGTCGAAATACCTCCGTATAGACGGCTGTCAAGTCTAATTTTGATCCAGTGTAATAAGTCAATGATGAGCTCATCAAACTACAATCCAACACAGTCAGAATCCTTAAACTTTATCTGTTCAGTTGACAAGGGCAAGTGAGCGACTGCCAGGCAAAATTATCATTTAAATGTGCATTTAACAGTTTTTTAATAACAATGGGACTGTAGGATGTAGGAGTTTTCCATCATCTCTAGTAACCATACTACAAGTTGTAGATTTATGCTCTCAAAGAGCCTAAACACTGGCCATGATTACGCAGCAGCAGAATACAGTTGTCAATCCTGTATTTGAGTGCTTAATATTATGTTCACACACACACAAGTCAGTTATGATAGTGATAACCACATTCTTATAAGCAAACTCCCACCCATACATTTTTCAACTCAATCACAACCGTACTATATTTCTTGGCGGTCCCCTGCTGTGTGAACGGAACCATACTGGAAAACTACATCTGAAAGAGTATGCTTCTTTTGAATAAGTACTTACTTTGTTGTGTCTAATATTTCACTCACTCACTCGCATTTCACTTGTGATTTAATCATCTTTCAGATCTACTGCATGCATCCAGACTGTGTCATTCAGTTAGAGAAAGAGAAGTGCATGGAAAGGATGGCCATGGATGACCCCAGCAATGAACCTGAATTCGGTAAGTTTTTGTTTAACCTAATGTTTAACCTAATTGTACAATATATGTATGTGCATTTACTTAGGACAAGCGGCAACCTCCACTAGTTTCTCTTGAAGCCAATAAGGAAGTGACTTAAACTGCAATTCATCGACTGGCCGCTAGAGACAGGCTCAAAAAGGGAGCAGAATCTCATTGAGCTCCATGTTAAAATCAAGCCTGTAGCACTCCTCTCAGAAACTGAAGCCTCCGCGCCATGATCGCCCATCAGTGGTTGGTCCCAGTATAGCTCCTAAACCCCACCTCTCCATGTATTAGAAAGGACGCGAGACACACTAAACAATTCCATTACACTTCAAATAATTGTTTCCTAAAGATGGTTTCTGTCATTTTAGGCAGTTTTTATTATGATGATTTCATTTCAAGTGTTTGTTTTTTAAATAAGTTTAGTTTTAGTTAGTTATTTGATGCTATAAAAAGGGGGGGGGGGGGTTGACGCCATGATTGACAGCTGAGATTGACGTCTTCTCTGAGTGAAGTTGTCACTGAGACACTAACAGACTTTTTTCGGGATTTTTGGAAGGAGATTGGAGCTTTAGCTTTAACTTCTACATTTGTATATCTGTTTATTTCACACCAACATAATGAATTGTTTTGCATGCACGAGAGCGGGCTTTTGATAATCGCGCCTCTACTTCCTGCTCTCTACTGCGCAACTCCGGTCCCGACATCGCTACTGCGCAGACTCGGTCCCAAGATGTCAGCGCCGTGTGCGCGCCTACGAAAGCTTCAACTCTGGTCAGCGGAAGTCAATGAAGTCGCGTCGTCCATATTTTTTTTACGGTCTATGGTTAAAATGGCCAACTTTACAGCAGAAATAAAACATGTTTACAGCCTGGTACAAATTGTGGTTTTGGTCTATACAGCTAATTTTGCCCTTCATGACAACTGTGAGAGGGGTGATTTTTTTTTAATAACTCACTCGTTTACATTATATAAAGCCTTAAAGTTCTGCATAATTAAGGGCGTGGCCACTTTGAGTGACAGGGGAATTGCCGTTTGTCTGCTGTCTGTTAGTCATCACATCACCTCAGCTCCAGCCACGTCCCACCTCATTGCCCATTTTCTGTGGCGCGCGGTGACGCTCTGCCAAGATGGCAACGGCCGACTTTGAGGCTTCAAAAACTGCTCTTCAGAAACCTATGGGTGACGTCACGGACTACGTCCATATTTTTTTTTACAGTTTATGGTTTAGAGACACATTTGTCTCAATATGTCACCCAGGGACATTTTTTGTTAGAAAAATAAAGAAAACTTTTGTTAGCAACATTTCCGTCTACCAAATGTAAAAATTATTCGGGATGAGTCTATTATCTTGAGTGAACTAAACAAGAATGTTCTAAACATGTTGCTAACAAAAGTTGTTTTGTTGACCTTACTTAGATTCTCATGTACAAAACTTGTCCAAATGTTGTCCCAACTATACAAATGATCTGAATTTTACATTCAACAATGTTGTGCCAGTTCCCAGCCAGCATGCATTGCAGCTTGAAAATTGCATTAACTTGGGCATGTTCAACGTTTTGCTACCGTTTCCAGGTTGAACGACATGTTTCCTGGAAACGGTGTGCAACGGGTTTGAGATACGTTTTCTCTTGTCTGGTGGGTGTGTCAAAAATGTCAGCCCAATCAGCAGCAACAAATATATAAACCATGTGGTATTAAAGAGACAGCTCGCACAATGGGTCCATAAAAATACTATACATATTTATATATTTTGCTCTTGCATTGTGGAGTGACACTTTCATAAACTTTTCTATACTCCCCTGATTATATAATGGTAAATATTACAATATCATAGCACAACAGTGATCAGCAATAATGATTAGCCTAATACTTACAATAAAAATATCATAACACAGTCTCGGAGGTAGGAAGTGGATTATCCTCAACCTGAAATCTTTCTTTTCATCCTAAAATGCGAGGCAAATGTTGGATCACAATAATTAGGGATCACAATTTCCACAAATCCCTTCACTCGATTGGGATGTTCTCTTTTATTCTGGATGGAGAGTGCAGTGACTGTAACATCGAGTGTATTTTGCAGTATTAAACACGTATTTATACCGATTTCATCAGGCTCCGAAAATTCTTCAAAAAGAACACAAAAAATGGCCTTCTCAGCTGCCATAGTTACAACTCTTGCGCCATCAGAACAGGGTGTTCAACGCAGCACCGTTTCCGTTTAAAAGAAAACGTTTTGCAACGTTTTGTCAGGGCTAAACGCAGCCCTGGCTTGATTTATGCTGCTGTTGTTGTTGTCAGTTATTTAGCTGTCGTATGGTTCAGAGTTCACATTTTTACTAAATTACAATTGTTGATCATCACCATGTTTGAGATTTGTGTGTGCAAATGCATCTTTTGCTTATTTGCCCGGGTGAAATGGTATGTGTACCTCTAGTTTTAAAAGGGAAATGATGTTCATGTTGTGTAGCTAACTTTGAAAATGATACATAGAGATGAAAAAACAAGGATTGTAGCGGCTTGCATTGCTAAACATTGTTTGGTTGCCTTGACAAAAAGTTCATAAGATTATCTGCTACTCATTTCATGAACAAAAGTGTTCAAGTTGAATTTAACTTGAGAAAATTAGTTGAGTTAACTTAAAAAGTTGAGTGGGATAGGTTGCCTTATTTTTTCAAGTTGGCTCAACATGTTTTTTTTGTGTCTTGACAATAATTTTTTTATTCAGATTACCTGGTACTCGCTAGATGAACAAAAGTATATAAGTTGATTTTATCTGGAGTCATTAGTTGAGTTAACTTAAAAAATTGATAAGTTGCCTTATTTTTTTAAAGTTGGCTTTACAGTACATTATGCATATTTACTATTTCAATCGAAACATTTTTCAATTGTTTTTAAGAGCCACACATAAATGCTGCCTGTTTTGCTAATGCAAAGCTATTAGTGTTTAGCTGTAAATTTAAGCAATCAGAAATCCAGTCATCTAAATATAGCATTCTTGCAGTTATAATAAGAAACCTTAAAATATGTTTTAAAATGAGTTTCAGTTTAGATTATGTAGTTCGCAAGTGTTCTGAAATAAATGGATGACGGAATTAAACCTAATGCTGTCTGACTAAGCTGAAGAATTTAAGACACTGTGACAGTTTGCAGGGATTGGGGGGGAAGATCATAAGCTCAGAGCTCTTCCAGAACTGACTCTGACACCCCTCCAGTGCTGTCTGCATGTGGCATTGATCATAATCCTTTGGACGGTCACAATCACAGTCAGTAATGAAATACTGACATTTTGATTTGACAAGGAGGTGTCCTTAGGGAATGGACTCGTGTGTTAATATGTAACTAGAGCTGCCCACAGTTTTAGGCTATAAGCTGAAACTTAGGGTGCTGAGCACATAATACACAAGATTATAGAGTATTGGGTGGATTGTATAAACTACAGCTTATTTCATCTTTATCCCATTATTTTACCTATAATTTACTCATTTATTTTACCTATTTTAAGCTCCTGAATTGGATCATTGGCTCTTTGAATCATGTATTTCATAAAGCCAAAAATGATCCTACAATATGGAATACGTGCGAAGTGTTGTATTTCTGGAAGATTCTGGAGAACAAAGACAAACAGCCCTGTCTTTTATCTAATCACGCATCTGTGTCTAATTTACGCAAGTAATTAAAGCTGTCCTCAGGAGAGAAATCTTGATTTGTCATTTTGCGTGAGCGTTGCAATGTATTCCTGGAAGAAAAATGTCCTCATTGCATCCCTAAAGAGTTGAACTTGTTTGTGTTCACATAGATATAATGTTTAAATACATTAATTTCTTATAAATAATATAAATATAATATAAACTATAAATAATATATATGTTTGCAGGATTATCTCCCAACAGTATCTTACATCAAACTCTTTACTTGTTAGTCTTGGGACTGTTCTATAGCCAACTAAACATACAAATCATTGGAATATAATTTTGGGCCATTTTTCCATCAATTTCTTTTATTCAGCCATTTTATATGGGCTTTATCCAGTTTCTGGAGCTTGCTCAAGCACAAGCTCCTCTTTTGGGTCTGTGTTTGGCACTGCTACAAAGAAAATGAGATTGATGCTGTTTAAATGCCTAACATGACAGACAATAAAGAGTGTTTTGGACAGTTGTCTGTCTTTAATGGCTTCTCAGTGCCAGATACTGAGTGATGCATGTCAATTTGTTTTTAGCGATGAGATGATAGTGCTGCTGGGGGTCCATAAATTATTTGTCTCAAACAGTTTTCAATTTTTTTTTAATATGCATTAAACAAAAACTCATTTTTAATATAACATCTATCACAAATAAACTAAATAAATAATGCATTTCTTAATTATTTTAATGGATCTGCAATGTAAATAGCATGACAAAGTATAAAGATACAATAATATGATACTAGGCGGTGCCTAGTTTAATACCATATCTAACAGGGGGTCAGTCTTTCTATCCACTAAAGCAGTGATTCTCAAAGATGGGGCTGAGACACACTAGAGCCGGAGCACAGTTCCACAGTGGTCACAAGATAGCTTAAAATAATTTAAAATAATTTCTGTCAACGTGAATGCTATTTTTTTTTTCAGTTTTAACGCGTTAACAATATTTAATCCTCTCGAGTAGGCTGTCGCACCGGCGTGATTGGCTTGCTTTTTTTCTTATCAGTGCCAAAGAGACTCAAATAACTCTGTCGTTTTTTTAACATTCAGGCAAGTGTTATACATGATTATAATCTGTTAAGTTTCAATTTTTTTGGTGTACAGTCACAATAAAAACCAATAGTTGTGCTTTTTGCAAAATAAAGAAATCAAACATGATGCGTGATCTGCAGCCTCTCTGTCAAAGACGTTCATTCAGATAGTCTTCAGAAAATGACTTTTAGCTTAGTGAATACTTGTCTCACAAACATGAGACATATATCTAAAGAAACACTGAAATGTCAGGTTTTAAACACTGTAAACTAAATCAAAAACAAATATTCTGTGTTTATGTAATCTGGTTGAAAGCAGAGCGATGTTAGTTGTTCCTGAGCGGCTCATTAAACACTAATGCGACCACGCCCGCGAAGCGCGCTCTCTATTGAGATTCAAAGACTGAGGCTCCGGGGACGACGCCCACACACACATCATCTCAAACTAACGCATCAAGGACTGCATTTTCCTACTTCAACTGCATTGTTTTGAGACGCGTTTAATAATCCTGGAATAATTTTCCATTACAAGCTGTTCACTTCTGAAAGAAATGATCCACCGCTGTGTGTAAGTAGGCAAAGTTTACTCTGTAAGCATCTGTGAAATGCAAAAACCTGCACGAGGATGCACTGAAGCTTTCTTTGTTTAAATTAGCACAAAATTACTGTCAGATGTAAGTAATTACCTTGACAAACTATACATCATTTAAGACTCAAGCTTCCATTTTTGACCTCTGTTTTATTCTCAAAGTCCTATAGTGACCGTAATTTGTTAATATGTGTCTGGAGTTATGAATATGAAAACCGCGTCGGTACCTTTGATTGTATGAGCGTCAGCTGATCTCATTCATAAAAAACTCCTCTATAGCAATTGACGCAGCATTTGTTTTTTCTATTGTTTTTTTTTTATATGATCACACTCTTATGCATGCAAATGCTTTTAAACCATTCAAGTCAAAAGATGGGCTATCGTGCCCCCACAGACGGCGCGCCAGAATAGAGTTCTCTTTCGCGCTTGAATGAACAACAACACACACAATTATGCCAAAGATTAATGTAAAGAGTTGTGAGAAAATTAGATGCCTGTGAGATCCGCGTCATGAGCAGCAGGCAGGTCTTAAAGTGACAGCAGCCACAAATTCTCTCATTAGTGATAGTTCACCCAAAAATGAAAATAAGCCCAAGATTTACTCACCCTCAAGCCATCCTAGGTGCATATGACATTCTTCTTTCAGACGAATACAATCGAAGTTACATTAAAAAATGTCCTGGCTAATCCAAGCATTATAATGGCAGTAAATGGCAGCCCAAAAAGTGCATCCATCCATTATAAAAGTAATCCATACGGCTCCAGGGTTAATAAAGGCCTTCTGAAGTGAATTGTTGGGTTTTTGTAAGAAAAATATCCATATTTAATACCTTTTAATGTAAAATATCTAGCTTCCAGTGGACTGCCTTCCGTACTCAACTTACGGAAAAAGCGTAACTGCCGCAACGATGACGTCGGAGGTAGTATAAGCGTTTTGAACTGTTAGAGACATTACACTTTCTTCGTAAGTTGAATAGTGAGGGGAAAAAAAGAAATTAATAAAATAAAACCCTGTAATCACAAATTACTAGAAAAGTCATGTAAATTCATTGGTAATAAACCTTGAAAAACGTTCTGTTAAAACGCCCAGAATTAAGAAAGTTTTGAATACTAAATATTAGTATTATAAATATAATATATAACTTTTATATACATATTTAAATATTTATTTTTAACTAATTCTAATTTCTGTAAATAAAAAATTGAGCAAATTAATTATACAGTAGAAATACCAGAAATATATTGAGGGGCCTTCAAATATCATCTTTTACAATAAAGGCCCTCAGAGTCAGAAAGGTTAAGAACCGCTGCACCAAAAGGTCCCATCTCTGAAAAAGATTGAAGACCCGTGTTTTAAATACAAGGACGCTACAGCATCCTTAAAATTGTAGAATTTTCCTTTTATGGAACTACAAAAAACGGAAGAAATAAACTCCACAATTAATTCTGTGAGTGTTGTAAGTATTGTTGGGTTCCTTTGTTGCAGATTGTTATAATTCATGAGACAAAATGTTTGAGAGCTTGGCTTGAAAAGCAGAGTATTTAAAACACTTGCGTGACCTTTTGTTATTATAAATGTTTGACATTTACGCAGACCACCAAGAAGCAAATGTCAACCTTGCGTTGTTTGAATTTATGCATGTAATTTAGAGTAAACACTTAGGCAGTTTATTAGGTTGCAGTGAAGGCTGTTGTGTGGAAGCTTTACTAAAAAGAATGTAAATACTGTAAATAACGGTAACGTTTTTGCAAGAATGTCTGGGTAATATTTTAAAAGCACTGTAAAAACAGTCTAATATTTGCAGCAGAGGAAAAAAACACAGCTGGCAGATGCTGTCCCGCCCAAGTAAATCAAGATCAGCAGTCAAACACACACGCGCGCACACACACACAGACACACACAAACACACACACACACACACACACACACACACACACACACACACACACACACACACACACACACACACACACACACACACACACACACACACACACACACACACACACACACACACACACACACACACACACACACACACACACACACACACACACACACACACACACACACACACACACACACACACTCTCTCTCTCTCTCTTTACTATTCCTCTTGGTGTCCTTAATCCTTGATGGAAAGTAACGATAAGATGCTTTAGCATCACATGATTAGTTTACTGCGAAACTGTCTTTTGTCATTTCTCAATGGAGAGGGATTTATTGAAGAGCATTGGCAAAATAAAAATAGATAAAGGGATAAATAAATAAGCTAGGATGTTCTGCATGCTCATATACACATACACACAATAAAAAAGGCATCACAGAGCGATGCTGACGCTATGAGATTATGTGCAAAGAAAGAAAGAAAGAAAGAAAGAAAGAAAGAAAGAAAGAAAGAAAGAAAGAGAAAAACAAAAATAACAAGATCAAGTTTCAAATTATTCTAATATTTAATTAGATTTTTTTTTATAAATGATTAATTTAATCATTGAAAAAAAAAAACTCTACTTAAAGTGATGGCCAAAATTATTAGAACACCTGACTTTTTGGCTCCAAAACATGATTTAATTTCATAATGTTCATGAAACATGCAGATGGTTGCTCTGAGCATCAAATATCAGATGAAGTGAGTCGTACTGTTTTAATCCACTTTTAAAGCTACACTGTGTAAATTTTTTAGTTTATTCTTAGCTAAAAACACTTAGTTCTTTCAAAAATATATGTGCTCATTAATGTATATTTACTTCTTTCAAGTAATAAAGTATTCTCGTAAGTTTATAATATGCCATTGAAAATACATACGGGTAAGGGGTTCGTATGCGGGTCGCCATGTTGCCCCTCCATCTTGAAAGTACATTAGCCAAAGAGGGACATACCCGTAAATTCAAGCTTCGCCTTTCGCGTTTTAACACTCGATGGCACCGTGTCGAATGTGGACGAGGTCGAACTGGAAGCCATATTAATCTTGGACTAAATCGGCCACCGTAGGAGTTAAAACGAAATCGGAATTGAGAGGAAGAGAAACTAATATTCACTGGATGGTCATATACCTTTTAACCACTAGATGGGGGAAAATATCACACAGTGTAGCTTTAATGTCCACCTTTTGCAGCAATTACAGCAGCACATCGCTCTGACATAGTGTCAATTATTTCCTCTGAGAACTTCAACACTAATGTTATCCCATGCCTTCTGCAACTGAAGCCAAAGGCTTTTCTTTGAATATACAATAGATCTGTCCAGTTTATTTTCCAACTCACCCCAAATGTGCTCGATGGGGGTTGTGGTCCAGGCTTTGAGGTTGTCAGTCCATCATTTTCAATGTTCCAGCAGATTCCTTCTGTCGCAGGTAGTTCCGGCAATAGAATGTTAGTAGAATGTTTCGGGTCATTGTCCTCTTGGAAAATAAATCCAGGCCCAATAAGACGACTTCCATGCAGATGCCAAGTGTTCTAATCATTTTGGTCACCACTGTAATACAGTGACTGTATATGTATTTACTGAATTTGAGCATTTTCTTTAGCATTATAGACCATTTATACATATATTTTTTAATTGTATGCGTGCTAAAATGCTGTGGCATTGTTTTGATTGAATTCCTACAATGTATTTCCTCATTGGAGCAGATGAAAGTCTATTTTTGTCGCTTGTCATTTGCACTGATTTTCACTGAATCATAAGAATGGCTGTCAAGTAGCACGCCTAAATATATCTTAAATAGGCTGTTCTATTCTCAGGTGCCGTAAATACCCCAATAAAAACTGGTTCAGAAGCAGAGTTACCAGAGATTTCAACTAGTTATGATATTCAATGTCTTCTTTTTTAGTCTGCCGAAGGATGTGGGACAACCTTACTTGCTGGGAGCCAGCAAAAATTGGTCAAGTGGTCTGGATGCCCTGTTCTGAGCTATTTGAAGTCATGGATGAAGAAAATAATGGTGAGCATATGAAGGAAACCTCAAATTGTGGGGCTTATTGAGAAGAGTTGTGCTTTTAAATAATCAGGCAGGTTTTTTTAGACTGTTGGAAAATATAATGGGACATGAAATCATACACTGAAGGAGGGAATCAGACCTTATAGAGAACAGAATATCATAAAGACTGGGGGTTGGCCTCTTTTGACTCTTTTGTCTAGTAAGAAACCACCCTAGCAACTCCGTAATGCACAACAAACCGCTTAGAATACCGCTTAACAACCACATTGTCACACTTTGGAAATCATCTACAGTACCACATTTATATATATATATATTTTTTTTGTCATGAAATTAAAATTCTATCATCAATTGCTCACCCTCATATTGTTCCAAACCTTTCTTTATTCTGCTGAACACATGATTGGATATTTTGAAGAATGTTGATAAACAAGGTTTCAGCTCCAATTGACATTGTATTTTTTGTCCATAAAATGGAAGTCAATGGGAACAGAAAATGTTGAGATACCAACATTCTTCAAATTCTCTACTTCATATCCCACAGAAGAAAGAAAGTCATACAGGTTTGGAATGACGTGAGGGTGAGAGAATGATGACAGATTTTTTTGGGGGGTGGACTACCCCTTAAATAGTGTTATTTTAGTTATTTAGTATTCATTGTTTTGAATTAAATAAATATATACTTTTTATATGATCATTTTTAATTTTAGTTAAAGTTTTTGTCCTTTTCTTATGTGCTTTTGACATTTTTATTTGCTTTTTTTTATTTCTATTTAGCTATTCCTAATTTTTTTTTTTCAGTTTGAGTAATTTTAGTACTTCAACTTACAGTAAACTTATTCCATTTCAGTTAGTTGTTTAAGTTTTTAAGTTTAAGTTCCCCTTCGAGGGAACTCGAACTGCGTCGTCGAGTGACAACACTCTGGGAACGCCCACAGCGTTACGCATCTGAAGTATGAATGAAATCAAGCCAATCTGATTGGTGGTGCGTCGTGACGTAGTAGATGACGGCATACCCGGAAGATACAAAAAGGAAGCTGATGCACACACACATTAGCTTTTTTGCTCTTCAGCGAAGCGCTATATGTAAAATTGTCTGTCTATTTGGTGTTGTTTGTCAAATATATATCCAAGTTCAAGATGGCTAGTGAGCAACAGTTCACAAGGTGTGTGCACCCGTGTCCGCGATTCATTTCGGGCACGGACACACACCTTTTGTGTGTACAATGCCTGGGCGTGCAGCACGCTAAGGCAGCTCTCGAGGGAGCCGCCTGTAGCGAGTGTGAGAAGCTGCCGCTCAGGGTGTTGCGCTCACGGCTGGCTGTGTTCGGCGAGACCGGCCAAGCCCGCGAGCCCCAGGGTTCTGGGCCCGCTGTTGCTGAGGCACGGCGGCGCCGTAGATCATGGGGCTCGCAGCGGGACCTCGTGACGGGATATGGGACTGCTGAGGCACCTTCCCTATCCTCGTCCGAGGATTCCGATGTTCTCCCGCCCCGTGCGGAAGCCCGCGATGCGGCTTCTTCCCGCGGGGTGGAGAACCCGATGCTTCAGCTATCTGGCTCTGAGGAGTCGGATGTGCTGAGCGTCGAGGCGGGTACTGTGGAGCCTGAGCCATCGCTTCACGCACCCGCTCAAGAGGAGCTAGTGGAGGTTTTGTCTCGCGCCGTGGCCAAGTTAAACATCCATTGGCCACAGGAAGAACCGGAAATCCAGCCGCCCAGTAAGCTGGATGAACGGTTCTTCAGGCGCAAGCCTCAACCTCCACGCCGGGGTCTGCCTTTTTTCCCGGACCTACACAATGAGTTGTGTAGGTCTTGGGATAAACCCTATTCGGCCAGATTAACCAGCCCTCCAGTACTCGACTTCGGTAACGTGCTGGGGGCGGCCGAACAGGGTTATGGGACACTGCCTAGGGTAGAGGAGGCTCTCGCGAGCTACCTCTCTCCCGAGGCCGCTTCGTCCCTGAAGACCCCGGTATTGCCCGCCAAACCAGCGCGCGATACATCAGCGCTGGTTGGGAGGGCATATATGGCGGCTGGGCGGGCTGGTAGTTGCCTGCACACTATGGCGGTGTTGCAGGCCTACCAGGCCGACCTCCTCAGGGAGCTCGACGAGGGCGGGGGCCCGTCTCCGGACGATATCCTCGAACTCAGGAAGGCCACCGATTTGTCTCTCCGCATCGCCAAGGAGACGGCCCGTTCCATCGGCCGCTCCATGGCAGGTATGGTGTGTGTGGAGAGGCATCTCTGGTTAAACCTGTCGGGGATGAAGGAGAGAGAGAAACACTTTCTCCTGGATTCCCCGGTCTCGCCTTCTGGGCTTTTCGGCGGTGCGGTTAACACGTCGTCGAGAGGTTCCAGGAGGTGAGAAAACAGGCGGCGGCCTTCCAGCAGTATCTCCCTCGACGATCCAGCTCTTCGGGGAAGGCTGTCTCAAAGGGACAGCCTCGGCCGTCTGCTAGCTCCTCGCACCGGCAGGTGCAGAAAGAGAGCGTTGCTTCTCGCGCCCCTCCTGAGGGAGCTTGGCAAAAGAGGCGGCGCTCTCGTGGCAAGCCTTCAGAGCCTAAGGTCGATCTGAGGACCGTCCTTCAGGCGAAGAAGGCTGCCACTAAGCGGTCCTAGCTGCGGCTGGACCGCTCAGAGCTGCCCCCCCCGGGTTGGAACGACCGAGGTCGTCTTCCCCCCGGAGCTCTCGGGAGATCAGTGCTGTGTTCCCGCCGTCACAGACGCTTCGGGCCTCACTGATCTCCCGCACACGCGCGCTGTCTTCGCTGCCTCCAACAGGACTTGCGGCTGGACAGCAAACGTGTGCACCCACCGAAAATCGTTCCCGACTTCTCCCTGCCGGTCAGCCGCTTCAGGGGATCGGGAACGAGGCTCGGTTGACACCCGTGGCCAGCCTCGAGAGGCTGGTTCCCTTAGTAGATTATCTTGGCGCATGGACATGCCTTCCGAGTGTATCTACATGGGTCCTGCAGACTGTAGAGCTGGGTTACAGACTGCAGTTCGGTTCTCCTCCCCCGAAGTTCAACGGGGTGGTCCGGACTGTGGTCGGCCCAGAGCAGGTTCGGGTTATGGAACAAGAAGTACAGGCCCTGTTAGCCAAGGAAGCCATAGAGCGGGTTCCGTTGGCGAACAGGGACTCCGGGTTCTACAGCCGGTACTTCATAGTTCCCAAGAAGGATGGTGGGTTGCGTCCAATAATAGATCTCAGGCTTCTGAATCGGTCTCTGAGGAGATTCAGGTTCAGGATGCTCACTATTCCAGCCATCGTGAGTCAGATCCAGTCCGAGGACTGGTTCGTCACGATAGATCTAAAGGACGCATACTTCCATATTTCCATCCTTCCAACCCACAGGAGGTTCCTGAGGTTCGCTTTCGGGGGCGAAGCGTACCAATATCGGGTTCTTCCCTTCGGCCTGGCACTCTCCCCTCGCACCTTCACCAAGTGTATGGATGCAGCACTGGCTCCGCTGAGACTCCAGGGCATCCGTATACTAAATTACATCGACGACTGGCTCATATTGGCCAGATCGCGCGAGATGGCGGTTCGGCATCGAGATGTCGTTCTGGCCCACATAAGGTGCTTGGGGCTGAGACTCAACACGAAGAAAAGCGTGTTGACGCCCTCCCAGAGGACCACGTTCCTGGGAGTCGTATGGGATTCCACGTCGATGCGGGCACGTATGTCTCCCGCACGCGTGGAATCCATACTGGCGAACGTCTCCAGAGTGAAGTCAGGCCGCAGCCTCACTGTGAAGCAGTTCCAGAGACTGCTGGGGCTCATGGCAGCAGCGTCCAACGTGATACCTTTTGGCCTGCTGCATATGAGACCCCTACAGTGGTGGCTGAGGGCCAAGGGGTTTTCCCCGAGGGGAAATCCGTTTCGTATGATCAGGGTAACGCGCAGATGCCTTCGTTCCCTCGTCATATGGCGGAAACCTTGGTTCCTGTCCCAGGGGCCAGTGCTGGGAGCATCATGTTGCCGGAAGGCCGTTTCAACAGATGCCTCCCTCACTGGTTGGGGCGCGGTCATGGAAGGCCGCTTTGCGAGAGGTCTGTGGGAGACCCGGCATTCTTCATGGCACATCAACTGCCTGGAGATGCTGGCGGTCTACAAGGCTCTGAGGAGCTTTTACCTGGACCTCCGTGGCCACCATGTCCTGATACGCTCAGACAACACTTCGGTTGTCGCGTATCTCAATCACCAGGGGGGTTTGAGGTCGCGCCCTCTATGCAGACTGGCGCATCAAATCCTCCTGTGGTCCCAGGGGAAGTTATCGTCCCTCAGGGCGATTTACATTCCCGGGGACCAAAACCAGGGAGCAGACATCCTGTCGAGGCAGGGGCTGAGGCCCGGGGAGTGGCGACTCCACCCAGAGGTGGTGGAGGCCATGTGCGAGAGATTCGGCCCAGTGGAAGTGGACTTGTTCGCGTCTCGAGAGACGTCCCACTGTCCACTGTGGTTCTCTCTCAGGCATCCAGCCCCGTTGGGACTGGACGCCATGATGCAGACGTGGCCGAGGCTGCGTCTGTACGCATTTCCCCCGATCACTCTGCTCCCGGGAGTTCTGGAGCGGGTCCGCCGGGAGGGCATCAGCCTGCTCTTAGTAGCACCCCGGTGGCCCACTCGAGTATGGTTCTCGGACATCATAGCTCTGCTAGACGGCTCTCCGTGGCAGGTTCCTCTGAGGAGGGATCTGCTCTCTCAGGCAGGGGGCACAATATTTCACCCCCGGCCGGAGTTGTGGAGCCTCTGGGTCTGGCCCCTGAGGGGGCTCGGTACCTAGAGGCAGGCCTGTCAGCAGAGGTAGTCGAGACCTTACTCAGCTCCAGGGCTCCTTCTACCAGGAGACTGTACAGCCTCAAGTGGAATGTATTTTCCACTTGGTGTAGAGAGCGTGAGGTGGATCCAGTTAACTGCCCAGTGGCTTCAGTGCTGGAGTTCCTCCAAGATCGCTTCTCCGCTGGTCTTACCCCGTCCACCCTGAAGGTGTACGTGGCTGCCCTTGGGGCTTTCCACGCACCTCTAGGTGATGGACCTTTGGGGAAGCACCACCTGGTTGTACAGTTCCTCCGTGGGGCTCGGAGGATGAGGCCGGTAGCTCGCTCCAGAGTCCCAACCTGGGACCTGGCGGTGGTTCTGGAAGGGCTGGCTGAGGCCCCCTTCGAGCCACTGGAGCTGGCTGAGCCTAAGAACCTGACCTTGAAGGTGGCCTTTCTACTCGCCATTACCTCTCTGAGGAGAGTGGGAGATCTCCAGGCTTTGGCGGTCACGCCAACCTGCCTGGAGTTTGCCCCTGGCAGAGTAAGGGCCATTCTTCACCCTAGACCGGGTTACATTCCCAAGGTTCCATCTCAGGGAGCCCGGTCTCTGGTTCTTCAGGCTTTCCATCCCCCTCCCCACCTGACGGCGGAAGAGGGGAGACTTCATCTGCTCTGCCCGGTCAGAGCTCTGGGTATTTATCTAGAGAAGTCTTCCCATTGGAGGAGGTCAGACCAGTTGTTGGTGTGCTTTGGCTCACCCAAGAAGGGGCTGCCTGCGTCAACTCAGACGATCAGTAACTGGATCGTCCAGGCTATAGCCACGGCTTATAGGGTGCGCAATTTGCCTTCACCCATGGCCGTGAGGGCCCATTCCACCAGGAGCATGGCTTCTTCAGTGGCCCTCCTTTCTGGCGTCTCGCTTCAAGAGGTATGCGAGGCGGCCGGGTGGGCCACCCCGCACACCTTCATACGTTTTTACAGTCTGCACCTCCCGGTGACGCCTGGTGCTCGAGTTCTTGCGTCCTGAGTGTGCCTGGGTCTCCAGCTTCACACTGGGACGTGGGGTGATTTCGGTGTGGCCTAGTGGGTATTAACGTTCCCAGAGTGTTGTCACTCGACGACGCAGTTCGAGTTCCCTCGAAGGGGAACGTCTCGGGTTATGACTATAACCCTTGTTCCCCGAGAAGGGAACGAGACACTGCGTCTCGTCGCCACACCTATCACGATTAGAGCGCTTGCTTCATCGCAAAAGAGCTAATGTGTGTGTGCATCAGCTTCCTTTTTGTATCTTCCGGGTATGCCGTCATCTACTACGTCACGACGCACCACCAATCAGATTGGCTTGATTTCATTCATACTTCAGATGCGTAACGCTGTGGGCGTTCCCAGAGTGTTGTCACTCGACGACGCAGTGTCTCGTTCCCTTCTCGGGGAACAAGGGTTATAGTCATAACCCGAGACGTTTTCCATATATTTATTTAAGTGTCAATTAACTAAAATGATTTTCATTCATTTTAGCTAACCATAACAACACTGCTTATTAATGTTTGTTTGATTTATTATTATTTGGCATAATTTTCATCCAAAAATGTATTGGATTTTTTTTTTTCACCTTTAGAGTTTGGAAAGGTGAGTCGTAACTGCACTGAGGATGGCTGGTCGGAGATGTTCCCTCACTACCTTGATGTTTGCCCTTTTAATGAAAATGGAACAAGTCTAGTAAGCATCCTTCACCTTTCCTGCTTTCTGCTACTTCTTCTTCTGTATCTCCTCAGTAGATTCCTAACCCTCTCAGCCTCTAAAAAAAATCTCTAAAGAATGTTTTACTGTATTTAGTGTAAAGTATATTCATTATACACTCACCTAAAGGATTATTAGGAACACCTGTTCAATTTCTCATTAATGCAATTATCTAATCAACCAATCACATGGCAGTTGCTTCAATGCATTTAGGAGTGTGGTCCTGGTCAAGACAATCTCCTGAACTCCAAACTGAATGTCAGAATGGGAAAGAAAGGTGATTTAAGAAATTTTGAGCATGGTATGGTTGTTGGTGCCAGACGGGCCGGTCTGAGTATTTCACAATCTGCTCAGTTACTGGGATTTTCACGCACAACCATTTCTAGGGTTTACAAAGAATGGTGTGAAAAGGGAAAACATCCAGTATGCGGCAGTCCTGTGGGCGAAAATGCCTTGTTGATGCTAGAGGTCAGAGGAGAATGGGCCGACTGATTCAAGCTGATAGAAGAGCAACTTTGACTGAAATAACCACTCGTTACAACCGAGGTATGCAGCAAAGCATTTGTTAAGCCACAACACGCACAACCTTGAGGCGGATGGGCTACAACAGTAGAAGACCCCACCGGGTACAACTCATCTCCACTACAAATAGGAAAAAGAGGCTACAATTTCCACGAGCTCACCAAAATTGGACAGTTGAAGACTGGAAAAATGTTGCCTGGTCTGATGAGTCTCGATTTCTGTTGAGACATTCAGATGGTCAGAAGTCAGAATTTGGCGTAAACAGAATGAGAACATGGATCCATCATGCCTTGTTACCACTGTGCAGGCTGGTGGTGGTGGTGTAATGGTGTGGGGGATGTTTTCTTGGCACACTTTAGGCCCCTTAGTGCCAATTGGGCATCGTTTAAATGCCACGGCCTACCTGGGCATTGTTTCTGACCATTTCCATCCCTTTATGACCACCATGTACCCATCCTCTGATGGCTACTTCCAGCAGGATAATGCACCATGTCACAAAGCTCGAATCATTTCAAATTGGTTTCTTGAACATGACAATGAGTTCACTGTACTAAAATGGCCCCCACAGTCACCAGATCTCAACCCAATAGAGCATCTTTGGGATGTGGTGGAACGGGAGCTTCGTGCCCTGGATGTGCATCCAACAAATCTCCATGCAAGATGCTATCCTATCAATATGGGCCAACATTTCTAAAGAATGCTTTCAGCACCTTGTTAAATCAATGCCACGTAGAATTAAGGCAGTTCTGAAGGTGAAAGGGGGTCAGACACAGCATTAGTATGGTGTTCCTAATAATCCTTTAGGTGAGTGTAGAGAGGTTGGCTTTATCATTTACTGTATGATGTTTGAAATAGCTGACAGTACTTCTTCTCTTTGTTTGCAGGACATGTACTATGTGTCTGTAAAGGCTCTGTACACTGTGGGCTACAGCACCTCGCTGGTGTCTCTCACCACTGCCATGGTCATTCTCTGCAGGTTCAGGTGAGAGGTTAGAAAGTGGTCATGAGCTTTCATTCTATTCTTAAAATCGCCAGTTTTTTGGCTTTTAGTATGACTATGTTAGCCTTGCTATTATCTATAAGCTAGTGTGCTCCCAAACAATGACAAAATTCACATTTAGAAGACATAAGCATTCGAAAATTACAGTCTCTCACTTCCGCCAATATCATGGATCAATAATTTTGTTTACATCACTCAGAACTTCAGCTTCTCATCAGATTTTCTGTCCAATCAAATGCTCTCTAGAATCGAAAGCGTCCCACCCCCTACATTATAAATAGACGCTGAAGCTGCAGCTAAAACTGGTCACTTGTTCACACATTTACTATTTTCTACATGGTGAATGGGTGCACTATATAGGGGATAGGGAACGATTCAGACAGTGAAGTCTGGTTCCACGTTAGTGTCTTGCGATCCGCCACAGCAACGCGTTCTCATGAAATGCGTATATATAGCACAAATTGTAGTTATCATGCATGCGATTTATATGCCAAAATTAGTTTTTACGTGCATATGATATGCATTGTCACCCCATTGGGTATGTTTAGTGGTGTGGGGAATGTGCATATAACACGTTATAAAGTGCGTATCGTATGCACGCGAAAACTGCGTAACATATGCACGTAAAAACTCATTTTGGCTTATAAATCGCACGATAATTACAATTTGTGCTATAGATACGCATTTTCATGAGATCAGGATGGCCACAGAGACACGATAGCATAGAGCATATGTGCGAGTCAGCACAGACCACAAAACGAATCGGATCCTTTGAATTCTGCACAGAATTATATATTTTAAAGCAATATGGAGGAGATTAGGAGGAAACTGTGGCTTTACCGAGCTCAACTGCTCTGGCTGAGCTGAACGCCAAAATAAACGCTATTGGCTATTTTAAAAAAGGGGAGGAGCTGTTCAATATGTCCCGCTCTGTCTTCCTGTTTCAGTGGAAATTACATCAGCACATTGAATAATGCTGCTCGTTTCAATGCGCTTCAGTAGGCCTAATTAGTATGCAATTTTTTTGAATATTTCAATAAGTATGTCATAACAAGATATTGAAATAATATACCAAGAAGCACTTAAATCCATACTTTGTTTTTGTTGATAAATCATAGTTAGCAAATTATATTTACATTCTTTTATTTCAAATAGATGCTGTTCTTTTGAACTTTCTTTATATCAAAGAATCCTAAATAAAAGTATTATGGTTTCCACAAAAAGATATTAAGCAGCACGTCTGTTTTTAACTTTGACAATAATAAATCAGCATATTAGAATGATTTCTGAAGGATCATGTGACATCGAAGAATGGAGTAATGATGCTGAAAATTAAACTTTGCAATCACAGGATAAATTATAAAATATACTAAATACATTTTTTGATCAGCCATAAATGCAGCCTTGGTGAGCTTAAGAGATTTCTTTCAAAAACATTAAAAAAAAAACACTTGCCAACCCCAAACATTTGAATGGCAGTGTACATATAGGATGCATTTTTATTACATTTGAATGTAATATTTATTTCTTGCGATCGTCTTTACCCTCAGGAAGCTACATTGCACCAGGAATTTCATTCATATGAACTTGTTTGTGTCCTTCATCCTGAGGGCCGTCTCAGTCTTCATTAAAGACGGCATTTTATATGCAGAGGAGGACAGCGACCATTGCTTTACACACACCGTGAGTCTCAGTCTCTCTCCCCTTCACATCGCACACAAATACCCAAGCAGTCATGGTGATGGGCCCATTAACATCCCGGGTCGCCCATGTCATTTCTTTGTGGAAGGAATTAGTCTCAGAATGACACGTTTGTGTTGCTGTTATGTGCTTTAATTTGCTTCAGATAATGAGGTCTCTGTAGTCACCTCACAGTTGCTTTTTGCATGGCCAACTAGCTAAATGTTCTTTGACTGTTTTCCCTGTGCAAAAGTAGGCTATAGCTCTTCTGTTTTTAAAGGGATAGTTTGATAATGTGGTATTCATCCTGTTTTTCTTTCTGCAGGTGGAGTGTAAAGCGGTGGTGGTATTTTTTCATTACTGTGTTTTGTCAAACTACTTCTGGCTGTTCATCGAGGGCTTATATCTCTTTACTTTGCTCGTTGAGACCTTCTTTCCTGAGAAAAGATACTTCTACTGGTACACCATTATTGGATGGGGTACGACCCAAAATGACACCCGTTAACACCCATTAATAGTGTTGGGTCCGAGTCCACCTTTGTCGAGTTCGAGTCAAGTCCAAGTCTTAAACAATCAAGTCCGAGTCCAAGTCCGAGTCCAAAAGGGGCCGAGTTGGACTCAAGTCCGAGTTCTTATCGACCGAGTCCGAGTCGAGTCCGCCCGAGTCCAGAGTGTAATTAAATTGAAAAAAGATTAGAAATTGCTATTGTAAATTTGTATCTTCTATTAATATTTTAAACTTTCAACCCATTAAACCAATGGCAATATAAAATTAAACAAAAAATACCTCTATAACATCTAGCCATTGCCATTTAACATTTTTATTTTGTCAACAGATCAACTAGTTTCCAATCAAAAATGGTTTCAAACCATTAGAATGGACATAGATATACTGTATGTAGAACTTTTATAATTACAAGTGCAAGAAAAACACAAATTAACCTGTTTTATTGTATTTTAATTGTTTAATGCCTCTGGTATCACCAAATTCTTATGTTTAGGGGTGGGCGATATTAAAATCTTATTTCACGATAATGATATATTTTCTCAAGTAGGATTATTCAAGTAAGAATAAATACTATATAAATTGAATTAAACAATTACATTTAAAATAAAACAAACTTCACTGTATTACATGTACAGTGATTCTTATTAAATTTACTAAAGGGAGTGAGTGAGTGAGTGAGTGAGTGAGTGAGTGAGTGAGTGAGTGAGTGAGTGAGTGAGTGAGTGAGTGAGTGAGTGAGTGAGTGAGTGAGTGATTTTCTCTTTGTCTTTTGTTGTTTTATTAACATTAAAGGGATAGTTCACTCAAAAATTAAAATTCTGTCATCGATTACTCGCGCTCAAGTTGTTTTACACATATTTTGGAGAATGTCGGAAACCAACCAGTTGGTCCCATTGTAGGAAATAATAATATGGATGTCAATGACTACCATTCAACTGTTTGTGTTCAACAGAAGAAATGAATACAGGTTTGGAACAATATTAGAGTGAGTAAATAATGACATAATTTTAGAGGTGAACTGTCCCTTTAAGGACAAGCGACAGCGTGTTCACTGTAGGCTGCGCTGCTGTTAATTTAAGACCTCTACACATCTAATATACAGACACGCCGATTTTACTTTCACTTTAGACATAACTGACTGTGTTTATGTTAACCTTGTGTGTATTTGACAGTATTAGTGCAGTAAGACTACTTAGTCCAGTAATCACGTGTGTTTGACAGGCTTTTAGTGCGCGCGCTCAGCGCATGTTAACACAGTGCACAAGCACGCGAATGAAACGTTTAACCAGCAAGGCTCATATCAGCGCGTAGACTCACAGGCACACTCAAACAGAGCCAAAATAAACTGAGAGAAATATTTCAAAAATGTATTTATTCGAAATTAATTAAATCGAAAACGAAAAGAAAAAAAACGCAATTCCCAAGCGTGTATTCAAGATATTCAACTGTGCCGAACGGTTTAATATTATATTAAGAATTGTGACGTCCATAGTATGCACAGAAGAATCCGATATATATCGTCATATCACCCAGCCCTAAGTTATTTGGATTTAAGTTGGTATTAAAAGTTATAATAAGCAACTTACATTTCTCTAGGTTTTCATTGAACATGTCGGTAGAAAGTCGTGCCAGACACATCAGTTGATTTGCTATCCGCAGAGTGCTTCTTTTTACTGGATTTCTTGCAAAAAATTCTTTATGATTTTCAAAAGCAAAACAAATTATTGCTGACTCTGAAGACATTGTCCTAGCCACGCATTGCATCCGTGTGATGTGTGTATTGTCTGCAAGCATATGATGCTACTGCTGCCTGCCGGTGTGGTGCAGTAAAATCACAAGCGGGGAGACGTTCATTAATTTCTTATCTTAGTTTTATAGCGGTTTTGTTGTTACACATGACTCGGACTCGACTGCACTCGGGATATTTTCCGAGTCCAAAATGTCCAAGTCCGAGTCAAGTCCGAGTACAAATTCACCCGAGTGGGTGACAAGTCCGAGTTCATTCAAAATTGGACTCGAGTCCGGACTCGAGTCCGAGTCCAAGTCCGAGTACCCCAACTCTACCCATTAACATCTACATACTAGTGTTTGCAAGTGAAATGACTGAAGTTTATTTTGTTTGCCCATGTTTTCCCAGGTACTCCAACAATATGTGTGGCTGTCTGGGCAGTCTTAAGAGCTCATTTTGATAACATTGGGTAAGATGAAGGATTTATTTATAATATATATAATAATGTTATTTAATAAATCAATGGGGGAAAACTGGTCAAATTGGATAAACATCTGACATTGCCTGCAGTTGCTGGGATATTCATGACAATGCTGCCATCTGGTGGGTGATCAAGGGTCCTGTTCTCGCCTCTATCATGGTACGGCTAGTAAATATTCCATCTGTAAAGACTGTTGGCTGTAATGTTAAGCTAATGCATTATTGTATTGATGATTCATCATATCTCTTGTCTTTTTTTACTCTCAGATCAACTTTATACTCTTTATTGGCATCATTATAATCCTGGTGCAGAAGCTGCAGTCTCCAGATATTGGAGGGAATGAGTCCAGCATTTATCTGTAAGTCATATACATATTGTTTTTTTATATATATTCCCATTCCTAAGATTAGCACAATTACATTCAGTTGTGGAGTCACATGATTGGTGTGTTGTGTGATTGACAGGCGTCTGGCCCGCTCCACTCTTCTCCTCATTCCTCTATTTGGAATCCACTATACCATATTTGCGTTCACACCGGAAGATGTCAGCAAGAGAGAAAGACTCGTGTTTGAACTTGGACTCGGTTCTTTCCAGGTATAAGCCCCCTTCTACAGACAAGGCTTAAGCCTAGACTGAAATGCATGTTTGAGCTGTTTTAACTGAACGCAACTTGCATTGACATATCTTAAAATGTGTCAGCACCATTGTTTTGTCTCAAGATGCACACCAGTAATGTTTGTTTCTAAGGCACGTTTATAAAAGCTACTTAATTGTCCAAATTAAACGAATCCTGGCTTAATCTAAACCCTGTCAGTGAAACCAGGGGCCTATACCACGAAGCCGGTTTAGCTAGCTAGCTAGATATGTTTAAGCTTAGTTTGTGCCAATCCTGGGTTTTAGGTACCATTAAAGTGGTTTGGCTTTTAGCAGTGCTCATCTCCATAGTAACTCACTCTCCATGGAAAACCTGCTCCAGGGCAGGTTATGTTCTGGATAAGAGATCAAACTGAAATTGGACCAATCAGCTGTGAGCAAAGTGACACACCTCTGATGCAATAAAGTCACTCCCCCTGTTTCTACTCCAAATTAAAGGTCACTAAATAGCAAATGGCTATTAAAGACTAAAGCGTATGGCTTTTAACTATGCTTATTTATAATAATAATAATTTTGAATGATTTAGATATCATTCATGTAATTATTATACCCGTAATCAATTACACATGTATCATTTTAGTTAATCAATCATTAATAGGCACTTAGTTGAAATGAATATAAATACCCTATACAAAGGTAATACAAATAAGCTTTAAAATAAATAAATAAATAAAGCTATAAAAATTACTCCATGCAAGCTCAAATGTTCAATTCTCTATATATCAACTAAACTAACTTTATAACTTTTATTAATTTTACATAATTTTCTTTAAGTTGTACTCTTTTATAGACAGCTCTTTTCTTCTTGCTGTGTAAATGTGTTTAAATTCTTAATATTTTTCAATCATGTAATATTCTGCAGAAGAGAGAAGTGAATCTCAGTTTTACTGATTCACAGCGTGTTATTGGCTGTTCACTACTGATGTCACAGCTAAACTCCTAAACTCAGGATCAAAGCCTGAGTTGACAGAGAAAGCTGATGATCAGCATCATGGGACCAACAAAGCCTGAATAGATTGGTTTGGTTTTGTCAACTCGGAACTAATCCTGTACCCTGAGTTTGTTAAACTACCATCATGGTACAGGCCCCAGGCCTCCAAATAGTGGCCCTGACCGACAACATTATATATTTTGATTTCATGTATATTCTGTACACTGCTGTGTATAGTCTGTTGGTTCATTTTTCTACTTTAATTTATCTGATGTTATATTATTAGATTAAACAAGAATATAATAATTTCAACTTTTGTGTTCACTCTTTTTTCTTTTTTTAAAAACACATTTTAATTTTTCTTTTCAGGGTTTTGTTGTAGCTGTTCTTTACTGCTTTCTCAATGGAGAGGTAAGTCCTTTACAAATGCTATTGAAAAACAATCTATTTCTAATTCTGGTTTAGCACGGGGGATAATTCTGGTTACCACAGTTAGTTCATGTAAATTAAGGTACATTACCAATACATTTTTTGAAAGAAATAACTACAATATGTTCTAATTATTGGAAGTGAGAAATGTTAAATAAATAAATGAATGGAATATTTTCAATAACTACAAAAATAAAAACAATGTTTTCCTCTGTTATAAGCTGCTTTGGATATAAGCATCTGTGAAATGCATAAATGTATATTTTGTGTATTGTGTACACCGATCAGGCATAACATTATGACCTAATATTGTGTTAGTCCCCCTTTTGCTGCCAAAACAGCCCTGACCCATCGAGGCATGGACTCCACTAGACCCCTGAAGGTGTGCTCTGGTATCTGGCATTACCAAGACATTAGCAGCAGACCCTTTAAGTCCTGTGAATTGCAAGGTGGGGCCTCCATGGATCGGACTTGTTTGTTCAGCACACCCCACAGACGCTCGATTGGATTGAGATCTGGGGAATTTCGAGGCCAAGTCAAGGAGGCATGTACGTTGTTGTGCTCCTCTAACCATTCCTGAACCATTTTGCTTTGTGGCAGTGCGCATTATCCTGCTGAAAGAGGCCACAGCCACCAGGGAATACCTTTTCCATGAAAGGGTGTACATGGTCTGCAACAATGCTTAGGTAGGTGGTACGTGTCAAAGTAACATCCACATGGATGGCAGGACCCAAGGTTTCCCAGCAGAACATTGCTCAAAGCATCACACTGTCTCCGCCGGCTTGCCTTCTTTCCAGTACATTCTGGTGCCATGTGTTCCCCAGGTAAGCGACACACACACACACACACACACACACACACACCCGGCCATCCAAGTGATGTAAAAGAAAACGTGATGCATCAGACCAGGCCACCTTCTTCCATTGCTCCATGGCGCTTTTGGCAGTGGACAGGGGTCAGCATGGGCACCCTGACTGGTTTGCGGCTATGTAGCCCCGTACGCAACAAACTGCGATGCACTGTGTATTCTGACACTTTTCTATCAGAACCAGCATTAACTTCTTGAGCAATTTGAGCTACAGTAGCTCATCTATTTGATCGGACCACACGGGCCAGCCTTCACTCCCCACGTGCATTAATGAGCCTTGGCCGTCCATGACCCTGTCACCGGTTCACCACTGTTCCTTCCTTGGACCACTTTTGATAGATACTGACCCCTGCAGACAGGAACACCCCACAAGAGCTGCAGTTTTGGATTAGCCATCACAATTTGGCCCTTGTCAAACCCGCTCAAATCCTCACGTTTGCCCATTTTTCCTGCTTGTGACACATCAACTTTGAGGACAAAATGTTCTCTTGCTGCCTAATATATCCCACCCACTAATAGGTGCCGTGATGAAGAGACAATCAGCATTATTCACTTCACCTGTCAGTGGTCATAATATTATGCCTGATCTGTGTATAATTGTATAAATGCATATTGCAAAATCGAAATATTTTATTATAAAATTATTATTGATTCTAAAATCAGATTTTGTTACAAATTCTAATAAAAAAAGGTATTCTGTTTTCATTAAGAAAGGTCTGTGGAGGCCCTTTCTCGCTGCGGTGCTCATTACACCAGCCTTGCGTGTAAATTATTAACCAGATGATTTAAAATTCAGGCTTGTCCATGACCAGCATGGAAATAGATCTGCAGATGTCCTCCTGTAGGATCCAATCAGTTTCATAACCCACTGAAGTTTCTCCCCAAAGGTGCAGTCAGAAATCAAGCGAAAATGGCGCAGCTGGACGGTGAACCGGTATTTTGCCGTGGATATGAAGCACAGGCATCCGTCCCTGGCCAGCAGTGGTGTGAATGGGGGCACGCAGCTCTCAATCCTCAGCAAGAGCAGCTCACAGATCCGCATGTCCAGCCTGCAGGCTGAAACACCAGCCACATGAGCGCTCACAGGAACACACCGAAGACCAAACTCCTCAGAACTACAGCTACACAATAATCTACGTCAACATCCAAGTCCTGTTTCATCTTCTTTGAAGTCTGTATTGTGTCGGTTGAAGCTGTAATGCCCGTCAACCGTCCCTAGATGACAGGCTTTTGCTATGGCACTCTGAGGAGCTCACAACCAATGATCTATTGTGTGCCAAGCAAACAAGGACGTATTGGATTTGATCTGAACCGAAAGGAATTACCGGCCAAGAAGAGGTCACGAATCCATAGCAATCCAGTGTTTAGGAGTGTCTCCATCCAGCAAGCTGAAGGTCTGGGTGGATATATTTGTACATATCAACATTACAAGAGTCTCATGTTTTCTTATCTCTGTCTGTGAAGATTTGTGACAGTTCGAGATGCTCACTAATTCATCGTCAATAAATAACACAGAAAGACGTCAGTAGCCGGCGTCATCGTAATGGGATGTGCGATATGAAAAAGTCATTTTTGAAGGAGAAGAAACCACTTATTTCCTACAGGAGCTTAATCCGTGACTGATTCCCAGTTTCTAATACTAATTTAATATGTAAATACTTTCATAAGTTGTAATTGTAGAATGAAGGACTGCAGGAAAATCAAGTTTAAAGACAAACGTCGACACATTATTTGCATCGTGGACGCTTCTGTCAATGTCAATTAGAATATAAGAATGAAACAAAGCTCATGCCACAATGTTTGGCATATTAAAATATTACTGGGTAATATGGGTATAATTGTTCTGTCATATACATATTCACCCCCACCCACCCCAAATCCCCCCCAAGTCTCTAATTATTAGCTGTCATAGTGAATTTACAGCAACGAATTATGAATCTTTACACTCATATCAATGAATAAATTAATTTGAACTATGCTAAATTTCTCTTACATCACATTTGAAAGTTGATTATTGTCTTATATATTTTCTGCCTCATAATTTTTGATATTTTGCTCATTTTGTAATTTAATCTCAACCGCATTTACAAATAGAGCACTTTTAAGATTCCAAAGATACATTTTTGGATATTTGACCCCTTAAGACTACTAGTTTGCAATTCTTTGCAACTGATGTCACTGCATACGAAGATGTTTTTTCTTCTTCTTCAAAGTGCCTTTTTTTGCACAAAAGAGACAAAACTGCAAAACATAACTGTATCCATCTGTCAAAGTGCTTTTATTATGCTTCACCAAACCAAGAGGCCTTCAGAGAATTTAAGCTAGGTTTTTCCCTTAGGCGTCACTTTCTACGGGGCTTCAATTTTCTTTTTGTAATGCTAAAACACAAAAGTTTGTGTCCTGTAATTTGATATGAAAAAGCAATTCCAAAAACCGAGAAAAGCTGATTTGGGGAATTTGGGAAAGAAACAAACATCTTGCATATACATGATCATGATACATTACAGATACATTCTCCCCAATTTAAGAAACTGTTTACATTTATATATTCTCCCTTTGTGAAGCATTTTTATTAGTGTTTAAACAGATCTAATGCCTTGTTTTTCAAATGATAACTGCAAAAAGAAAATGCACACAAGGTCAAAAATAATTTAAATGTTTTATATGATCAATATTTATTTATATACAACATAACATTGTATTATAGATTATAATTATTGAACATTTACGTTTAAGTGGGAATTTCAGTGTTTACAATTATTATTATTTTAAATGTGATAGGTTGAATTCTAACCTGACATCATTTAGATCTAGGTGAGATCGGTTATTGTATATCGGTTATTGTATATATCCAAGATGGATTGATTCCAATAAATGTATTTTTAGCATATGACAAAGAATTGTGAGTAGCCAATAATAAACGGTTTACTAATAATTGTTGAATATTCTTTATATTCAAATTAAACACAGTCTCTTTAAAAGGTACACTATGTAAATGTTAACAAAACTGCATGCATTTTGAATATGACCCTTCGCAATAGATAATGCTTTACAATGAACTCTGTTAGAGATATAGCAATTTATGTGTTCAATAAAATACCTTACTCACCTGTTGAGTAATAAAAACGCCATCTCCAAGTCGGTTTTATAACATTTCAAATCCCTCAGTTCTCGCTGGTCTCCGAGCCAATGTTGATTCTTATTTTATTACGAGCGCTGTCGCGTTCTCTTACGGATATGACGAGACACCATGGCCAATGATGTATGTACGCAATTTCCTGTGAAAACCATCCCGACAGGTCTAAAATATAAACATTTAAAATACGCTTACCGTAGTGCATCAGTGTAAGACAAAAACACATTTTGGAAGAAGAATTGATGATGTATTGACATTTAGGGCCCTATGATCTAAGCGCATGGTCTGAAGCACATGGCGCAAGTGCATTTAGTACGCACTGAAACGTGTTTAGCTGTACACGTAAAAATGTTGAATCGTATCAACGTTTCAGGAGCCTGAAACCGCAATTTTGAAACCGGGTTCCAGAGTGGATAAATCTGAAAACGACACCCTTGCGTTTTCGTGTGTACAGCCAATCTGTATACATCCCACGTCTCGCGCATTCTCCAAGTCTTCTTCTCTGTTTTTAGTGTATCTCTGTGTCAGAAGTACAGCGCCACATACTGGTCTGGCATGTATACTACATAGTTGGTTTCGTGTGTGATTTCTTGAGACGAGGGAAGAAAAAAAAAGATTGGATAGGGAAAGCTCTGGCTTTGTGTGGATGTGGCCTTAGGGCATGTCCGAATCCACTTTTGCTAGTTTAACGACAGGAAAAATGGTTTGCGCGCTGCCGCATGGTCTAAAAGCGTTGTTACTATAATCTCTTAATGAGTCATGGGTGTGTTTTGGCCGTAACGTGCAATAAACCAATCAGAGTCTAATCTCCCATTCCCTTTAAAAGCCAGTTGCGCTTGGACCATGCGGATTCGCCGGATGCATGATAGGGCCCTATAATGTTGTTAGTTTTGAAAAAAAAAATGAAAAAAAAAGTAGCCTAGCCTACATAGTGTACCTTTATTTCAGTGACTTGATCAGTGTTTGTTAGCATTACACTCTGTTCAGTGTTGTCACATTGAGTAAACAAGCTTTAGCAATACTGTACATTGTGGACACTTTAAAGCTGATAAATAATTTGTAATACTTTTTAGTGTAAATGTCAAAATAACACAACCTAAATACCGTTTACCTATGTCATTTCACAGAACGTACGCATACGTTTTATTTAAGAAAATTTGCATTTCGATTTTTTTTTAAGTTGAATTGTAAATAGAGCTCTTGCTTATAATGTTGTTTAAATGTGTAGTTCTCAGCATCGCTGCCTATTCTTCTTAAACGATGCATGCCTTTCCTGTGATCTAGTGGCCCCTAAAGCATACAAAGAAAGTGGGTGGCTTATGATATTGATGTACAGCAATATTGTTGTTTCAAGAGAAAATATCACAATTACAAAAATAAGTGAGTCTTACTGTACATATAGGGCCAACAAGCATGTGCACTTTGAAAAGACATCATGGCTATTTTTAATATATCCTGATAATTATTACAGTGATTTTTGTATGATAGATTAAGACCATTTTAAAATTACATACTCAAACAGCTCTCTAATACCTCTCATTTAAAGTAGTGGGATTGCAGTGCTGGCACAGATTCTTCACAAACTTACCCAGAACTAAAATCTGCACATTTTATACCTCTTCCAACATTCAACAGAATCCATTGAGCTTTCAGCACATGTGCCTGCAATTACCACTGCGGATTTTTCTCTACCGATGACCAGAATATACGGGCTGATGGGAAATGAACGGGTATAGAGATGAAAATGGGTGGGTTTTATATTTTACGACACAGAAATGACATTTGATTTTTTTTCTTTCTTGTACATTTAAATTGTGTGAAAATGTATAACTAATTCTGTACGTAGAATAAGCTATGGATTTAGATGTAATATATAAAATGTTGTTTTAAGATATTTTTGATTGAGGGTTATAGTACATTTAATGTCACTTCAGTGTTTCTTACTTTAAACTGGAGCGTATCAGAAAAGAACAATACAGTATTTAGAATACTAATATTAAAGTGGTTTGGGAGCCTTGTAATGACAGTAGATTCATTTGAGTGTTCTACACGATGTTAAATGCAGCTAAACTTATTGCTTTTGTGGAGAGTTGATGGCTTTTTATGTTTTTCTTTTTCATCGTGCATATTCTATGTCACTGATTGTGATGTAAAAATGTCCTTTTTGTTGTTGGATGTATGTATGGTTAATGTTTTGTACATTATAGACTATTGATTTTGAAACATTAAATGTTTTTGACAAGTAAAGTTGACGTTGCAATTATCCCGATCCATAAAGACACAAGTAAATATGTTGAAGGAAGTAGATGTTAAAAATGTATTAATGTGTCTTTAAGATGATTGAGATTTTTTTTAATACAATGCCAACATTGAGGAAAATTACAAGAAGTACACCTGCTTTGATCAAATACAGAAATGCTGCAAAAATGTTAACGTTTAAGTGGGCGTTTACACAATAACGTTTTCAACTAAAATGGAAAACTTGAATGCTTTTATGCATCTTCGGTCGAAAAGAAATTAAGGTTTTTGAGGAAAACATTCCAGGATTTTTCTCCATATAGTGGACTTGGGGTACAACACGTGACCAAACCATGAACATCTTGAAATGATGTGGAGGTGAGTAAATTATCAGGAAATTTTAATTCTGAAGTGAACTACTCCTTTAAAGGGTTAGTTTACCCAAAAATGAAAATAATGTCATTTATCGGAAGGCAAATTAAGATATTTTTGTTGAAATCCGATGGCTCAGTGAGGCCTGCATAGCCAGCAATGACATTTCCCCTCTCAAGATCCATTAATATTCTAAAAACATATTTAAATCAGTTCATGTGAGTACAGTGGTTCAATATTAATATTATGAAGCGACAATAATATTTTTGCTGTGCCAAAAAAACGAAATAACGACTTATATAGTGATGGCCGATTTCAAAACACTATTTCATGAAGCTTCGGAGTGTTATGAATCAGCGGTTCGGAGCACCAAAGTCACATGATTTCAGCAGTTTGGCGGTATGACACGCGACCCGAATCATGATTCGATACACTGATTCATTGGAACCATCGGATTTCAACAAAAATATCTTAATTTGTGTCTTACGGGTGTGGAATGGCAAGGGTGAGTAATAAAATACATTATTTTCATTTTTGGGTGAACTAACCCTTTAACAACGCAGTTTTTATGCGTTCATTTACACGACAATGGTGTGTGTTTAGTGTTTCTTTCAACCCGATCGCACAGCAATTCGTACGTATTTTGCGTACGAATTTGTACGACCTCACTCATACCAATTTGTATGTTTTTTTGCTAAATCGTACGTATTTGACAAGTTGCCCAATTCATATGATTTGGTTTTCTGAATGACCTACCCCTAACCCTCCCTGTCACTGCAGTTTGGACAAATCATACGAATTCATACGATTGAGGTTGTATGAATTCATACGAATTAGCCACCTCGTACAAATACGTCCGAATTGGTCATGAGATTGGCCAACTACTGGCCTGGCATGCATATTACAGTGTTTTAGTGGTTTTCACAGATCAGTGTGAACAGGATCGTTTTAACAATGCTGGTGTCTGCACGCGAAAAATGCAAAGGAAAAACTTTTCCTTTTTTAGTATATCGTTGTTGTGTAAACGTACCCTAAATTTCAAATCAAAGTTCCATTACCACTGCCTATGGTATTTGGTGCCCATTTACATAAAATATATATTTACATATAATGATACAATGTCACAAAGCACAAAATAAAGATTTACTTCACACATTTAACAAAACTAATACACATCTGATAACTGAATATGTTAAGGCAGGTTGGTGAATGTAGCAACAACGATTAGGCCTACATTTAACACTTTCCCCGCCACTGATGGAAATTTCCAGCTTTCCGTGTTTTCACTGTTATAGCCTATGGTAGGATGCACTATGATGCATCTTCTGAAAGAGAATTGAATCTCTTAAACAAAAGGAGATGGACGCTATCTACCTGTACTCCATCTATGTTTTGATCATCTTTCTGAATCCGATCTGGATGTTGTCTTTGACAAAAATGCAATTTTCTCAGCTTTTTGTTTACAATGTTGATTTTTTTTATGTTTATGAAACGTACAGACATTCAAGTGTTTATAAAAAAATTAATGAAGCTAGAATAAAACAGAATATTCTGGGGGCCATGAAAATTTTGTGTGGATTTTGTGAAAATTAAAATGATGCCGGTGGTTGGCAATTTATTTATTTAAATAAAATTTTAAAAACGCTGGCGGGGAAAGAGTTAAGACAACAGAACTTAGAGAAGTTATCAGAATGGGAATCCGTAATGTTTTGACAAGCAGAAAAAGACATTATAGCCACAACCCAATATTGAAAAAACAATCAGAGAATAAATACATTTTAGCATAGCATATGCTATAACCATAATGTCAGAAAGTGACAGGCCTGTTCCTGATTCACAGTCTTTGTAATTGGATGGTTTTGAATTCATGGTCCCTGTATAATGTGCTCTTATCTGAAATCATGACTGAGCAACAATAAATGCTGTGATAGAAAACAAAAAACCATTTGGGTTGTTCTGAGATAACACTATTGCACATTTCTATAGCACTGACATTACAGTAGTATATTCAAACTTTTTACAGCCTATACATATATACTATATACAGTATACTGTCTGTATGTGTGCGTGTATAGCCTACATATGTTCTATCCAGACTTACAAAAGACTGAAAATGAACAAACTTTCACATAAACTCATGTTGCAAAATAAATAAAAAATATTAAATGAATGATGTAAGAATTATTATTAATGAAAATGAACACTAATATTAATTAAACTATTTATAAACCAAACCACCAAATAACTGATCACAAATGTCGACAAACAGTTTACATCACCTAAAACGACGTACAGCAAGAATATTTATAAATACATTTTGCAACACAAAACATGTTGAAACCAGATAACATTTTTAACAAACATGAAACTTTACAGTCTAGTGCTCCTGATGTGTGCACTGCAAAGGATTCTTAAATAGGCCATTTTCAAAACACTATTATTCATTATAACACTTATAACTACTCATATCATGACTATTAATCATCTTTATGATTAGTATCTACTTTGTAAGGTCTCTTTGTACTAAGATTGATTACTGTTTTATTAATATTTTTTCCTTTTCAATAAATCCTAATGATTTATTTAATTAAAACAAATAAATTTGATTTATAATGAATACAATATTTTGAAAATACCTGCTATTTAAGAAAAATACTTTGTAAGCCCAGGAAAATATGTTATATTTCTTTACACATACAGGGCCAGCGCACTGTGCAATATGGTGCCTTGAAACACAATTTACAAAATAAAAGATTAAGAATATGAATGCCTTTATGAATACAAAAATACCTTCCTTTTTTTTAATTGATAGCTATTATTTGTGAAGATTTCAAAATGAGGTCTGTTTACTGTAAGGCAATTAGCTGTATTTAACATCTATACATTATGCAATCTCAACTTTCAAGTGACAAACGGAGTGATAAATACAAACTACAGAGCAACACGTTTAACAAAGTTGAATCACTGTCATCATTTTCTTCTTCAAAAAAAAAAAGGCAAGCTGTTCTTATCCACATATAATGTCAATGGAGATCACAAAACGAGCTAATGATTTTTTGGGTGAACTGTCTTGTATTGGAATTTGTTCTGTAAATAGTCAGTGTCTACCATCTCATTTAAATGAGTATAGTCAGGGAAACTGAACAATATGATTTGGGCTTTTGGGGTTATGAATAATTATTTTATCAGTATAAATTCAAGTTTAATGCCCGTCTCAGCGATGTGTAGAAAAAAAGTAGTATATCTTTTCTTTATAATGTATCACAATGCTTGAATTTGCATGAATTTGAACATTTTCAATACATTTTTACCTTGGGCGCGTCTCAATAAGCTCCCCAGTTCAGTTGTCAGGGCACTGATCAGGGAGTCGGCCATTTTAAGGGCTGTCTCAATCCCAGAATACTTCCAGAGCACTGAAACTTTCGCTCCCTAAAAAAGTCCCCCAATGCACCATGAAAACCAGGGAGCATCGATGCTCACTTCGATGTTCTTTTAAAGAAAGTTCTGAAGCGTGAAACTTAAATCATGTGAGCCAACTCACTACACGCGACAGATGTTTTTAAAAATAGAAACCATTATTTTATTATATTTCAGCATAAACAAACATTGCTAGGCGGGTAATGAACATAATCTAGCTAACATTCATATTTATTTATGGCTGAAATGTTGCATGTATATGTAAAAAAGCAAAGTATTTATCATAATGTACTTTAAATAACATTACAAGTAATGTCAGAAATATATGTGATGTTGTACAATGAAGACACATTGTCGCGTTGGCGGAAATCAGTGACCCAATGTGTAGTGAGCCAGCGTCTTTTACGGTCCTTACCAGAGCCTAAATTCATGTAGACTAGATGATATACTGATTCACAAGCTAGGGAGCTGATTGAGACGCACCCCTTGTGTCTTATGGCCTAGAGAAGGGTTCTTCAAATCTGGCCTTCCTGTCCTTTAGCTCCAAACACACCTGGTCAGGTTAATCGAGATTTTCAGGATTACTGGAAAATTACAGGCATGCGAGTTTGATTTAAATATTTTTAGGTTTGAAAACTAAACCCTGCAGGACAGTAAACCTCGACAAGCAGAGTTGAAGAACCCTGGTTAAGAGGTTTCATGGAAGAGAAAGAGAGGAAAAGAAAAAGGGAATGAGATGAATTGTAAAGATTTGGTTTCAGACGGGTGACACACTGTTGTGGGACTCGGTTAAGGGCAGCTCTTTAGGGCTGGATTTCTCTAAAACTGAGATTTGTGTGACTGTGCTGCTCTCAGTTAAGAGGGTTCGTCTTCTCTTACTGTATCTCAGATAATGTTGTGTCTGCCATTTCCACATTCTCTTCTTTAGTTCCGCTTGTACCTGAAATGAAAACACATGCTGCTTTCAAAAACGCACATGAATTTGTTTGCCTGTTTTACACACATTTCCAATTAGGAAAAACATGTGGCTTACCTCTCCGTTGAGAAAACAGTATAACAGAGCCACAACAAAACCCTGAGATATACAGAAACACAATATTACAGTCAGTCAGTAAGGGTACATTCATTTTTTTAAATATTATATTATATTCAATATTTATAGGCTCTCAGAAAGAGAGATGTGTCTCATTTTGGCTGCATACTTCATTGAGGTTGCCTCATTTCAGTAAAGTAACCATTATATTCCAGAGTCATAAAGAAATTACAACCATTTCTACGCTTCACAAGAAATAAAGGTCAAATGAATAATGGTTACTTTTATGAAATGAAACACCGGCTGCATTTAAGTCCAACTTTTTATGCCCTTCCCTAGCTAACTTCCCTCCGTCTCGTTCACTCAGATGTTCGTCATTGCTTACATTGCACTGGTGCCAACTACTAGCGGAACCCTTGCAATATGTTTAAATGGAACTAAGCCCTTGATCACTTGGAATCTGCTATATTTACAGTTTTTCCCCCTTATGAATTTGTTTATGCACTATTCTATAAGCCTGTACACTCTAAAAATAAAAAGGTTCTATATGTCATCAAAAATGGTTCTTGCCTCGTAATCATAAGGGAACCTTTTAAAGTGCTATAGCACCAATGTTGGTGCTTCAGTGGTTCTTCAGCGGTTCTTCAGAGGTTCTTCACCGTTTCTTTGCCTAAGGTGCTATATACTGCTAACTAAGGTGCTATATAGCACAACTACCATATACAGAACATGTTAAGATATGGTGCTGTATAGCACCAAAAGTGGTTCCTTTATGATTACGACGAAGAACCATTTTTGGTGCCATATAGAACCTTTTTTTTTAGAGTGTATGTATGCTTGGGCTGAATAAAATATTTAAAAAAATTACACAAACGGAAATTATAACAATACAATGAACTATGATTATGTAAAAAAAAGCTTAAGATAGCTAAAAATATATATTTAATGCGGTTAAAAGTCAAAATAATGCCAATATCATACACTAGAGTTGTGTGGGTTGATAGTAAATTAAGCGAGGCATTCACAATCATGGTGCATTGTGGTCTATGCATCTGCCTAAAGTGTACATGTTGAGTAGACTCGCTCGCTCTGTCAAAATCGAGTGTTCGAGGGTCTGTCCAAATAAACTTCCCTCATCCACTTGACGAAGTTGAACGGACTTCAAAATGGAGGCGGGCATTGTGCTACGGGAAGTTTGCGAGTGTATGTCTAGAAGTGGAGTTAAACGCAGCCCAAGCCCTCAGATGAATGTGTCAGATACACAAAGAGACATCCAAAATGAGTGTTTTTTGACCTTGGATGCATGTAAACCTTGTGTAAAAGGTTTTGGTTGGTTGGACACACCTGAAACGGGCCCAGGCCAAGCTCAAGAAAGTGGCGAGCATTTTCTCCAGTGTTCTCTGGCAGAAAGGCAAATACCATGTAGTGCATGCCAAACAGAGGGATCATAAAAAGAGTAGACTTGGCCAGTCTCCTACAAGTATACATAAAGATCAGCATTACTTCAGAATAATAACAAACAATGCAATTTAATTTCGAAAAAAAAAAAACCTGTTCATGCTTTAAAAGGAAATAGATACTTGCAACTCATGAATTTCAACATGACAATAACACATTAATTCAGTGTGCAGCTGATCCACAAGTATTGGGCAATTGTCTGTGAATCAAACATTAACCCTTTTATATTAAATGGCTGCTCTTTGCTTTGAGTGTGCATTTCAGGCCTTACATGAAGTGGTTTGTATCATTGCCACCTATTCCTGGAGACTTCAGCTTCTGCACAAGAATCCGGATCACATTTACGAAGATGAAGAAATTGATCTAGATAAAAAAAAAAAAAGCAAGATTGTGTGTCTGTATAATAGATGAAAGAAGAAGCACATATAAGGTACGCATAAACACTGTCTTCAAATTGATACTTGTATCCGAAAAGAAACAATCACGGTGACTAGAACACGGTGTAATTTTGATATCATATGTAATTGTACTGTAGTGCACATGAAAAATATATCATATTATATGTTGTAAAATACTATTGCAACCAATGTTTTCCACTGTATTCCAGATGGAGCCTCATATACAGTATAAGATCAAATCAGCTGTGTTTTACTGTAACGCATACCAGGAGAGATACTGTGATTGGTCCTTTGATAATCCACCAAAAGTAAGCAACATCTGTGTCATCCCAGCACCTGCAATAATTATTGATGAGTACACCCTGTATGGAATCTGCACTTTCGGAATCAGCACAGAAATGTATGCAGTATAAAGGAGTAAATAGTATATGTTACGGTCAGAAATATGAAGACTGTCTATACGAGATTAATCTGGACTTACCCTTTGTTATCAAAAAAATTCCTTGCTAGAACCCAGATGGTCAGTATTAGGGTTGGTAGACCTAGAGGATACAAATAAAATGTCATCAAATTATAAAACATATTTGTTACTCTGCTGAAATGTTATCGAGAATAGGTTCAATATCTTCTGTAAGAGCAATAATAATTTTGTGACCGGGATTTCCTATGAAAAAATCTTTAGAAATGTAGAGCTTTTTTTTCCATCTGATGCCTACAGGTGTCAGCAATGGAACATAATACACATTATAAGGCCACACTATCGTGCAACTACACTACATTACAAAATATATTATATAATAATATACAATACCAGTCAAAAGTTTGGATTTTTAAAATGTTTTTGAAAGAAAAATCTTATTCACACCAAGGCTGTATTTATTTATTTGATTAAATACAGTAAAAACAGTGATACTGTGAATATGATAAATTCAAATAAATATTTTCTATTTTAATATATTTTCAAAAGTAATGCATTACATCATGGCAATTTTCAGCATCATTACTCCAGTTTTCAGTGTCACATGATCCTTCAGTAATCAATTTGGTGCTCAGTTATGATCAATTATTATTGGTGCTTGATTGTTAACAATGTTCTTATTATCACTGTTGAAAACAGTTTTGCTGTTTAAAATAATATACCTTTTTTCAGGATTCTTTTATTTGAACAGAATTTATTTAAAATAGACATCTTTTACTGTCACTTTGATCAATTGAATGCATCCTTGCTTAATACAAAATTATCATTATTATTATTTTTCATTTTAAATCTTACCCAAACTTTTGAATGGTACATTCAACATTAAACAGCAAAAAATAGTATTCAACACGGATAAGAAATGTTTTTTTTTAGCACAAAATCAGCATATTAGAATGATTTCTGAAGGATCAAGAGATGCTGAAGACTGGAGTAATGCTGAAAATTCAGCTTTGCCATAACAAGAAAGTGACCCTGTAGTCAATAATTTTATCCCATAAAACTCATCTTTGATCACCAAAATGACATACTTGTGAAAAAAAACTTCATCCCTTGAAATAGCTTGAATGTAACTGTACACCCTTGCTACATTTAGTATATTTAATATATAATTAGTATGCAAAGCCCCGCCTCCACTCGCTCACACCAGCTCAGAATACCTGATCCACTCAATCAACTTTACTGTAGTAAATGCTGCACAATGGCAAGTGGAAACACTTGTTTATTTCAGCCATAAATGTTTAAACCAGAAAGAAGTGAAAGAGTGAATTATACAGGCTCTGGCTCGTATACAAGTCGACGTATCAGAATGGTAATGAGTTTTATGCATTGCTTTTTACAATGTCGGACATTGGTAATTAATATGATTAGCCTTTTATTTGACTACGTTATTAAACAGTAATGTGTTGCTAATGTTACACAAACCATGTTCCCTTTTGCCATCTCAGAGTCAGACAGCTGTCTTCTAAAAATCAGGATCCTTAGAAATTCTTTGAACAACTTAGATCTTCAGTGGAGAAAGACCTATAGTTCATAACAACATCGTAATATAAATCATATACATAATTCACCCGTTACTAAATGTACCCAATTTTTCATATCAACAGAAAATTATACCTCGATGACCTGGCTTTTCTTGAGACTCCACTACTTCACAGCCATAGTTAATGATATGCTAAAGCCTGCCTGCACATTGAAGGGATAGGTTACTTACAACATATGTGATGTAGAGAACAACAACAACTTCAAACCGCGTTTTTGAGAGTTTTTTCAATGCAGGTTTATAAAATACTTATGGGGGTTGACTTATGAATTCACACATGGTTTGTCTTAGCATATTAAAAACATCACATAGACATATAAACAACATTAAAAACTTGATTTTCACCACAGGGGGTCTTTAAAATATATTAAAATAGAAAACAGTTGTAGCATTTGAGGGCGCACCAGACAAATGAATCTTCCGGAACACCAGGTCCTTGGATGCAAGTCTATCGCAATTTTAATACCTTTTCTATGTAAAGCACTTTGAATTGTGTATGAAATGTGCTATATAAATAAACTTGCCTTGCCTTCCAGAGGATTTGTTCAAACATAATTCCACACATAAAACAACACCCAACTAAACACTCCAGGCCCCGAATCAACAATCTATGACCATAAATGAAATCCACTAACGGAACCCCCAGCTAAGTACTTTTATGGCCTTGCAAGCTCGAAAAAGATGAGCCTTGCAAAGGAAGACCGTTGTCAACCATAGTCAGTTTGTATGATTTGAAGACAGATTGGTTTGGAGAGGGCACAGCTCGAGGATAACGGCTGAGGTTGTTTGATCTCAAAGAAAAAAGATCCAAAACAGATCTTCTTCTCAACAACCTTTGAAGGGACTATGAGTGACAAAGAGTTGACATTCACAGAGACTGTTTTTACATAAAACTGCATCAAATCATTCAAAAGGGATGGTAGCCGGACTTTTAAATCAAACATCCTTCTACTGCATAATTCTATTTCATGTCTACAACCAATATACCTGACCATTATGCTTCAACTCACAACTCATGTAATTGTTATAACTATTAAATGGTTGACTGAAAGTGTGCCTTGCTTGGTATCAGTATAATTGTATGCTCATAATTCAGAAGATGGCTTGATTGAAATCTGTGTAAAAATGTATTGTATTCTTATAATATAAATTGTGTCTAAACTGTACTCTCTTCTTAGAGCGGGAAGTTAAGAGGAAAGTCACCTCTGAACCAAAGATGATACCTAATTGGTCAGAAGAACTCATCCAGGAGGATGGGCAGACATTTGAGTTTAAAATCTCAAACAAACAACGAATTAGATGGTGAATTAGACAGAGTTAGAAAAAGAGGATGAGATGATTAGATGATCAGACGATCGAGAAAATTGGTTTATTTCTTTCAAGCCATCTATACTCTTGTCTCACTCACTTTTCTTTCTTTTACTTAAGTTATTTTCTTTCTGCTGAGTCTCGTGTTCATGTTAAGTTTTACCGCCAAGTTTCGGTCAACGATTCTACAGCCTTCAACCGCCTCAAAACGTCAAACTTCTTCCACAAAACTTCCCATCCATCTGGCAACACGCCACGTGATTGGCTTCCCAAGAAGTCGATCAAAGGCACGACAAGACCGTCAGCGGATCAAAGAACCAGGGAAACCCCTCCAGCCAGGACCGAAAAGGGAATCCCCATTCAAAGAAGATACGAGACACAAATGCAAGTAACCTCCAGATTCAAACTGAACTGGTGCATTGATATCAAACTTAATAACCCCCGATATTAAAGGTTAAAGGAGGAGGGTTAAATTAATGATTGATAATTCGTTCAGGCCATGTCTTATAAGTCCATATATTGCCAGAAACTTGGGATTTCATCATTTCACTCTCTTAAAACTCATTCTTTCCTCACTTTCCTTATTTCTGCAACTTGTGTGAATGTGTGTGTGTTTGTGTTAAGTATTATTTTTATGTGTTAATATAATCAATAAAGTCTTGTTTGTCTTTAAAGATATGTTTTCTTGTGTTATGTGCTTACGAATTTAATGTCGTAAACTGCTGATCTATGTTACCTTGCTAATAAATAGTGTTTTGACTATAGTTTGGATATTAATATCCGCTGCAGAGTTGATCGTTACGGCCTGTTCAAATGAATGAGTAATTTGCTCGGCTGTAAAATTAGGTACTCTTTCAAAATTACCTATAAATTAATACATTTCCTTTGAGCTAAATTGACCTGTTTCCCTTATACACGTCTTACTGTACTTTTGGTTAAATAAATGCAGCCTTGGTGAGCATAAGAGGCTTCTTTCAAATACATAAAAAAATTGAATTATTCCAAACTTAGTAGAGTAAATTAGTAATATTTAATCATATTATATAACAATATGTTCTCAAGTCTGCTACAGTATCCACTTACCCCAGCCAATAAGTATGTACCACCAGAAATACTTCTTCTGCGAGACAAAAGTTAGAGCTAGAAGAGTCTGTAGATACATCCCCTCTACTAGCAGCCAGAAGTAGTTAGCCAGGATACTGAACTGGAAGAAAGCCACCGCTGCCTTACAAGAGGTCTGAAGAGGAAGAGGACAGTAATTATTCTGTCAAGACGTACTGTATGTTCTTAGAAGACATATATTTCCACAGAAAATATAAGACCACAGAAATGTGCCACAGCATGTAGCAAATTTCAAGACCTCTGCACTGCAAATTAAAGTATGATATTGGTGCAGTTCTCAGACATATCAACACAGCATAATGTTAGGGATGATAAATTAAATAGTGTTGATAAGAAACAGCAAAAATACCATTGCAGAGCAGGGGGGGAAGAAGAGAGTTAGCTACGCAAGAAGAGTTTTTTATACTTCAAAGAAGGTGTTTGAGTTCTAGCGGAGGCAGATCTTGAAAAGTGTGCCTTTAAGGCACCGATGAGTCGGCTGATACTGACAGGGGTGGAAAAATGGATGCAAAAAATGTGAAGTTAGTGTCACTATGCTGACAGAAACTGATGTAAAGCTTTGAAAGTTCTCTACTGTTCCAGATGGATGCTGCAGTCAGCATCATGCATTGTGACCTAATACGTTCACTGACTGAAAGGCTGATGGGGATCATGAGCTTTGACATGTTGGATAGCATGCATTAGCTTATTCATTTAAATGATGTGTATAACAAAAACAAACTCTGCATGCATGAGCCTGTGACAGTTGGCGAGTCTCACTGTTGACATGGAGCAGTGGTCCAGATTCTCGTCGGCAAAGAGAACTGCATCTTTGATGAAGATTGCACTGGCTCGCAGGATGAAGGAGGCGAAAAGATTCATGTGAATGTAGTTTCTGGTGCAGTGGAACTTCCTGAGTAAAATTGATTGGTAGATTATTCAACAAATCGTCACAAAACTCTTATTGATTAAAACTGCTACTGATATTCGTGATGTTACATGATTCTTGCAGTACCTGAAGGCAGTAAACACAAAGATGGCAGTGATGAGGGAAATCAGAGAGGTAGCATAGCCCGCAGTGTACACCTGCTTGAAAGTGTAGTAATAACTGGTCTGGAATAGAGGGGAAAAATAAAACATAAAAAGAACAATTATACAATTATTTTCAGAGAAATGTCTCTAAAAAGTATTTTCAATTTGATTGGTGCATATTTTCCCTCACAAAGTTCATTTTTGTTGTTATTGGGCCATATTCTTGACACACAAGTAGAACAAATTTCTATGTAGATTGTTCATAAATCCATTCTTACATACATTTCCTAATTCTAAAAATTTCAATTCAAATTTAATAATTTTAAATGTGTAGATTTCATGAATCATATAGGGTATGAAGCTGGATGGAGCAACGATGAGTGTCACTATAAGGTCTGAAATATGGATGTTTATATCCACTCACCTAAAGGATTATTAGGAACACCTGTTCAATTTCTCATTAATGCAATTATCTAATCAACTAATCACATGGCAGTTGCTTCAATGCATTTAGGGGTGTGGTCCTGGTCTCCAAACTGAATGTCAGAATGGGAAAGAAAGGTGATTTAAGCAATTTTGAGCGAGGCATGGTTGTTGGTGCCAGACGCGCCGGTCAGAGTATTTCACAATCTGCTCAGTTACTGGTTACTGGTACAGTTTTCACGCACAACCATTTCTAGGGTTTACAAAGAATGGTGTGAAAAGGGAAAAACATCCAGTATGCGGCAGTCCTGTGGGCAAAAATGCCTTGTTGATGCTAGAGGTCAGAGGAGAATGGGCCGACTGATTCAAGCTGATAGAAGAGCAACTTTGACTGAAATAACCACTCGTTACAACCGAGGTATGCAGCAAAGCATTTGTGAAGCCACAACACGCACAACCTTGAGGCGGATGGGCTACAACAGCAGAAGACCCCACCGAGTACTCATTTCCACTACAAATAGGAAAAAGAGGCTACAATTTGCACAAGCTCACCAAAATTGGACAGTTGAAGACTGGAAAAATGTTGCCTGGTCTGATGAGTCTCGATTTCTGTTGAGACATTCAGATGGTAGAGTCAGAATTTGGCGTAAACAGAATGAGAACATGGATCCATCATGCCTTGTTACCACTGTGCAGGCTGGTGGTGGTGGTGTAATGGTGTGGGGGATGTTCCCTTTCAGTCGGTCACGTTCGACGTACGTCGGAACTGACCGACGAATTGGGATCTGATCTCAGAGACCAATCTACTTCGAGTGTATTAAAAACGAGCCAATGGAGATTGGCATGCGATCCACGCATTCCACGCACCGCCCCGCAGCGCGGGTATAAATAAGGAAGTGGAATGCTTGATCATTGCCTTTTTTTTCGGAGCCGAACAGCGTCATTGCTGTGTCTACGAAGAGTGTTATTCGAGTCTCGTGAGAAGGATTGCTGTTCCAGTGCGGGTGTGACGGCGCTTTTCAGCGGGTGGCCGCTTCAGAGGAGATAAAGAGCTGGTTTTGTTGGTTGGCTGGGCGTTTCCATTTCTGAGTGCTCACGCAGGCTTGCACTATCTGAACTGCGTGAGCCGCGGTCATCTCCCTGAGTGCTTCAGCACTGAAAGAGCGGTTTTCCTTTTCTAAAAGAGCAACACGGTTTGACCCTGCGTCTTTTTCAAGATGTCATTCAAACCGTGTGTTTCTGGATGCGGTTGTTTCCTGTCCTCATTTGACGGCCACGATCTCTCTCACATATAAACATATGTGATTGCGTTCGTGGGTGATCCATGCTCTCTCAGGAGAGCATGGTCACGTCGGCGCGTTGTTCGTCTCACCTTTCTCGTAAGGGCTCGAGCGTTCAGCGCGCCGTGTGCCGTCGAGCGCCGGCTGACAGCGGGGGTTGCCACGGCAACCCAGCGCGTCACTCGGCACTCTCTAGATGCGCGGTCCAGACTATGAAACCTCAAATGGGGTTGAGTCCCTTTCCTTATTCCCTGATCTAGTTTCTTTTCTGGTGCATCAGAAAAGGACTACTTTAGTTAATAAGCTTTGGTGGACCTGAGGATTACAGTGGGGCATCCCCGCCGGGTACATCTCTTCGGGCCCCCACTCCTCTATCGCATCATGAGCATGCCGAGACTTTGTTCGTGGGTGGTTCATGTTCTCTCATGAGAACATGACCACGTCGGTGCGGTGTTCGTCTTGCCTTTTCATAGGGCTTGAGCGTTCAGCGCACCGTGTGCCGTCGAGTTTGACGGCCACGTTCACTGTTTCACATGCCTGCTGGTAGCTTACAGATGGGATTGCTGGTCCTTTTAAAACAAGGAGACCTAATGTTTCATTTGTGGCTCTGGCAGAGGACAGATGTCAATTGCAGCATCGGAGAGAGGGCTGTTATGCACTGGAAATGATGAGGCTGAGTTTCCCACTATAATGGTGTGTGCTTTTGCTGAATCAGATTCAGAGTTGGCAGCCATGCTTTCCCGGGTGGCTGAGGCGTAGTGCAACGCTTAAATCGCCTTGCCTACCCCCGTGCCTTTTTTCCCGGATGGGCATTGGAAAAATTAGCAGTATGGAACTATTTGGTGTCAAAATATGGAACACCAAAAGGGCCGAAATCTGTATAAATTTTTCCCTCTCTCACTACCCTCTGTCCTGCATGTACGAGGGTAGTCCCGACCCAGGGGTTATGCAGGAACTGCGTGCGGTGGTGGACCTCGCTCTCTGGGCGACGGAAGTCACTGCACGCTCCCTGGGTCAGGCGATGTCCACACTAGTGGTCCAGGAACCTGGGGCTAAACCTGGCAGATATGCGTGAGTCCGACTAAGTTCGGTTCCTTAACGCCCCTGTCTGTCAGGCTGGCCTCTTCGGCGACGCCGTCGAGTACTTTGCCCAGCAGTTCTCGATGGCCTAGAAGCAGACAGAGGTGGTTTAAAAAAAAAAAAAAATCCTAATTCGCAGCACCTCTGCCTGCTTGTCGCCGAGGGCGCCCCCCCCCTGCGTCCGCCTCTGCCCCTGCGAAACCCAGGCAGCAGCCTCCATCTGGGAGGCAGGGTGCCGGACGTAAGGGAGGCGCCCAACCCACTCAGGGCTTGCTAGTCTACAAGCAAGCGTAAGGGCAAGCGGCCCTGAGAAGGGCAGCCCAGGGAGAACAGGAGCTGCTCCGAGGGAGTTGGTGTCCGCACCCCTCCCTCACCCCCCCGGAGGAGGACCGGGGGCCCTGACTGGTGTCAATACTCTGCCGCTGGCTCTCCGGAGTCCAGCGGTACCCACATTTTCAGAGCAGTTTCCTCTCTCCCTGGGCCCCAAGAGGGCCAGGTTGGCAGTGTGCGACGCCCCCGGGCCTTGTCACTTCTTTCCTCCCCCTCCCTTCGCCAGGGGGCAGCAGTGTGGGCACCGAGAACGCCCCCGGGCCTTCTCACCCACACTCTGCCCCACCCTGGAATACTCAGACAACACTCCGGGCCGCCTCCGGGCCTCCCGAGTCGGGTCTGTCTATTCCGCCTCGCTGCCCCACCGCGGGTATGTCTGTGGTGCCGTTGGTCCCGCTTGTGCGGTCTCTGGGCTTCGGCCCCCAGGCCGTCTCGCTGGCTCATCCGTACCAACAGACTCGGCTACGCGATTCAGTTCGCTCACCGGCCTCCCAAGTACAAGGGCATCCTCTTCACCTCCGTGCGAAGCAGCGATGCTCAGGTCTTGCGGTCAGAGATCGATGTCCTACTGGCGAAGGACGCGGTCGAGCCGGTTCCTCCAGCCGATATGAAGGCGGGGTTCTACAGCCCCTACTTCATTGTACCCAAGAAAGGGGGTGGGTTACGGCCAATCTTGGACCTGCGTATCCTGAATCGGGCCCTGCACAAGCTCCCGTTCCGGATGCTAACGCAGAAACGCATCTTCGAATGCATCCGTCCCCAAGATTGGTTCGCAGCGATCGACCTGAAGGATGCGTACTTTCATGTCTCTATCCTTCCTCGACACAGACGTTCCTACGTTTTGCGCTCGAGGGGAAGGCATATCAGTACAAAGTCCTGCCCTTCGGGCTGTCCCTGTCGCCTCGCGTCTTCACGAAAGTCGCAGAGGCAGCCATTGTTCCGCTCAGAGAACGCGGCGTTCGTATCCTCAACTATCTCGACGACTGGCTCATACTCGCCCAGTCTCGGGAGCAGTTGTGCGAACACAGGGACATGGTGCTCAGTCACCTCAGCCTGTTGGGCCTTCGGGTCAACCGAGAGAAGAGCAAACTCTGTCCCACGCAGAGGATCTCTTATCTCGGTATGGAGCTTGATTCGGTCTGCCAGACTGCGCGCCTCACGGAAGAGCGGGTCCGGTCGGTGTTGAACTGCTTGAATTCGTTCAAGAACAGGACAGCGGTCCCACTGAAATTTTTTCAGAGGCTCCTGGGGCATATGGCATCTGCAGCCGCGGTAACGCCGCTCGGATTGCTTCATATGAGACCGCTTCAACACTGGCTCCATGGTCGAGTCCCGAGGTGGGCGTGGCAGAGCGGCCAGTACCGGGTCCCCGTGACTCCTTACTGCCGCCAAACTTTCAGCCCATGGTCCGACGCTTCGTTTCTCCGGGCCGGGGTGCCCTTAGAACAAGTGTCCAGGCATGCTGTGCTCTTCACGGATGCCTCCTCCATGGGCTAGGGGGCCACGTACAACGGGCATGCAGTTTCAGGTCTGTGGACGGGACCTCAATTGCATTGGCATATCAATTGCCTCGAGTTGTTAGCGGTACACTTGGCACTGCGCCGCCTCAAGGGGCCGCTACGTGGCAAGCATGTACTGGTCCGTACGGACAGCACTGCGGCCGTTGCGTACATCAACCGTCAGGGTGGTCTACGCTCCCGTTGCATGTTCCAACTCGCCCGCCACCTCCTCCTTTGGAGTCAGAAGCATCTGAGGTCGCTTCGTGCCATTCACATCCCAGGTCCGCTGAACCAGACAGCCGACGAGCTCTCTCGCCAGTCGACACCTCCGGGGGAGTGGCGACTCCATCCCCAGGCGGTCCAGCTAATATGGGACCTCTTCGGAGCCGCACAGGTAGACCTGTTTGCCTCTCCGGACTCGACCCATTGCCAGTGGTACTATTCCCTGACCGGGGGCACCCTCGGCACGGATGCACTGGCGCACAGCTGGCCCCGGGACCTGCGCAAATATGCGTTTCCCCCCCCAGTGAGCCTTCTTGCACAGACCCTGTGCAAGGTCAGGGAGGACGAGGAGCAGGTCTTGTTAGTTGCGCCCTACTGGCCCAACCGGACCTGGTTCCCAGAACTAACTCTCCTCGCGACAGCCCCTCCTTGGCCGATCCCCCTGAGGAGGGACCTTCTTTCTCAGGGACGGGGCACTCTATGGCACCCGCGTCCAGACCTCTGGAAACTCCATGTCTGGTCCCTGGATGGGACGCGGAGGTTCTAGGTGGTCTACCACAGGCAGTGGTGGACACCATCTCTTCTGCTAGAGCCCCCTCTACGAGGCGCCTCTACGCTTTGAAGTGGAACCTGTTCGTTGAATGGTGCTCTTCCCACCGGGAAGACCCCCGAAGGTGTTCGGTTAGTGTCGTGCTTTCTTTCCTGCAAGATGGGCTGGAGCGAAGGCTGTCTCCCTCCACCCTCAAAGTGTACGTCGCAGCAATAGCGGCGTATCACGATGCAGTCGAAGGTAAGTACATAGGAAAGCACGACTTAATCGTCAGGTTCCTCAGAGGTGCGAGGAGGCTAAATCCTCCTCGTCCAAACTCGTTACCCTCTTGGGACTTAGCTCTAGTGCTCAGAGCACTTCAGAGCCCTCCCTTTGAGCCTTTGCAGTCTGTGGAGCTTAAAATCCTGTCAATGAAGACAGTGCTTCTGACGGCATTGGCCTCCATCAAGAGGGTAGGGGACCTGCATGCACTTTCGGTCAACGAATCGTGCCTAGAATTCGGGCCGGCCAACTCTCACGTTGTCCTGAGACCCCGGCCTGGATACGTGCCCAAGGTTCCTACCACTCCCTTCCGGGACCAGGTAGTGAACCTGCAAGCGCTGCCCTCGGAGGAGGCAGACCCAGCCCAGGCTTTGTTATGTCCCGTCCGCGCTCTTCGCGCTTACGACGACCGGACTCAAAGCTTTCGGACCTCAGAGCAACTCTTTGTCTGTTACGGAGGCCAGCAGAAGGGAAAGGCTGTCTCCAAGCAGAGGTTAGCCCACTGGATAGTGGATGCTATCGTCTTGGCTTACCAGTCCCAAGACGTGCCTTGCCCGTTCGGGTTGCGAGCACACTCAACAAGGAGTGTTGCTTCTTCCTGGGCGCTGGCTCAAGGCGCCTCGCTGACAGATATATGTAGAGCTGCGGGCTGGGCGACACCTAACACGTTCGCTAGATTCTATAGCCTCCGTGTAGAGCCGGTATCTTCCCGCATCATCGCCCCCAGTGGCCAGTAGCGCTAAGTGCCCGTTCTAAGTGTCGGCTTGCAACGCCACTCCCGCCCTCTGGGCCGGATACGTGCGTCTATTTTCTCCAGTTGTGTTCCCCGGAAACGGCTAACCCTGTCGAGCTCCTCCGTCACCCCTGCGGTGCCAGACGTTGCGGCCGTCTGACGCCAGGCCTGCACCCGTATGCTTGTGAAACGTGTTTGTAGGCTGGGTTCCATATGTAGCGGTCCCCTCACGGCTACCCCATATGTGTATTCTTCCACGGTACCAGCTGCCCTACTCGGCTAGCCCCGTGTCTTTCCCTTGACAGAGCCCGCTCTGTCGTCTCTGGGCGTGTTCTTTCCCCCCTGGGACCAGGCTGGAACCACCCCAGAGACTGCCATATGTTGCACTACCCTGCCAGGTTAGTCCTTATGTGTATTCTGCCACCTAGCCTTCTACGAAGGACGTGGCTCCGCAGCGTACCATCTCCCGAGACGGGCACGCTTTCCCAGCGCTATCCAATAGTCACACTGAGTGGGTCTTGCAGAAACAGCAGTGACTGACCTCCCTGCTTGGAGCCCTGACTTCCGTACCATCTAAGACGGTCCAGTGCGCTCAAGCAGGACGCTGGAAGGGCAAGCGCCCTGGCGTTTTGGTAGGGATCCCAATTCGTCGGTCAGTTCCGACGTACGTCGAACGTGACCGACTGAAAGGGAACGTCTCGGTTACGTATGTAACCCTCGTTCCCTGAAGGAGGGAACGGAGACGTACGTCCCGTCGCCAGGTGCTGTGCTTCCGCTAGGGGGCCGAGTCACTAGTTCGGCTCCTCAGCAGAAAAAGGCAATGATCAAGCATTCCACTTCCTTATTTATACCCGCGCTGCGGGGCGGTGCGTGGAATGCGTGGATCGCATGCCAATCTCCATTGGCTCGTTTTTAATACACTCGAAGTAGATTGGTCTCTGAGATCAGATCCCAATTCGTCGGTCAGTTCCGACGTACGTCTCCGTTCCCTCCTTCAGGGAACGAGGGTTACATACGTAACCGAGACGTTTTCTTGGCACACTTTAGGCCCCTTAGTGCCAATTGGGCATCGTTTAAATGCCACGGCCTACCTGAGCATTGTTTCTGACCATGTCCATCCCTTTATGACCACCATGTACCCATCCTCTGATGGCTACTTCCAGCAGGATAATGCACCATGTCACAAAGCTCGAATCATTTCAAATTGGTTTCTTGAACATGACAATGAGTTCACTGTACTAAAATGGCCTCCACAGTCACCAGATCTCAACCCAATAGAGCATCTTTGGGATGTGGTGGAACGGGAGCTTCGTGCCCTGGATGTGCATCCCACAAATCTCCATCAACTGCAAGATGCTATCCTATCAATATGGGCCAACATTTCTAAAAAATGCTTTCAGCACCTTGTTGAATCAATGCCACGTAGAATTAAGGCAGTTCTGAAGGCGAAAGTGGGTCAAACATAGTATTAGTAGTGTGTTCCTAATAATCCTTTAGGTGAGTGTATGATATACACCAATCAGGCATAGCATTATGACCACTGACAGTTGAAGTGAATAACACTGATTATCTCTTCATCACGGCACTTGTTAGTGGGTGGGATATAATAGGCAGCAAGTGAACATTTTGTCCTCAAAGTCGATGTGTTAGAAGCAGGAATAATGGGCAAGTGTAAGGATTTGAGCGAGTTTGACAAGGGCCAAATTGTGATTGCTTGACGACTGGGTCAGATCATCTCCAAAGCTGCGAAAACTGGCCTGTGTGGACCTATAAAATAGACGAGCTAGAAGTTAATGCTGGTTCTGATAGAAAGATGTCAGAATACACAGTACATCGCAGTTTGTTGCGTATGAGGCTGCAGACCAGTCAGGGTGCCCATGTCGACCCTTGTCCACCGCCGAAAGCGCCAACAGTGGGCACGTGAGTATCAGAACTGGACCACGGAGCAATGGAAGAAGGTGGCCTGGTCTGATGAATCACATTTTCTTTTACATCACGTGGATGGCAGGGTGCGTGTGCATCGCTTACCTGGGGAACACAAGGCACGAGGATGCACTATGGGAAGAAGGCAAGCCAGCAGTGTGATGCTTTGTGCAATGTTCTGCTGGGAAACCTTGGGTCCTGTGGATGTTACTTTGACACGTACCACCTAAGCATTGTTGCAGACAATGCACACCCTTTCATGTAAACGCTATTCCCTGGTGGTTGTGGCCTCTTTCAGCAGAATAATGCGCCCTACCACAAAGCAAAAATGGTTCAGGAATGGTTTGAGGAGCACATCGAGTTTGAGGTGTTGACTTGGCCTCCAAATTCCCCAGATCTCAATCCAATCGAGCATCTGTGGGATGTGCTGAACAAACAAGTCCGATCCATGGAGGCACCACCTCGCAACTTACAGGACTTCTGCTAACATCTTTGTGCCAGATACGACAGCACACCTTCAGGGGTCTAGTGGATTCCATGCCTTGACAGGTCAGGGCTGTTTTGGCAGCAAAAGGGGGACCAACACAATATTAGGAATTGGTCATAATGTTATATCTGATCAGTGTTTTAAAGCAATGATACTGTACAGCAAAATGAATAAAACATGAATGAATTAATTTTATATTTATGTCACAACCTCATAGGCAGTTGCTAAGCAATGTTGTCATAAATAAAAAGGTATACAAATTTACATTTTATTCTTATTTTAAATTATTTAATCATGTTACAACATAAGGTAGCAAAGACCCAGCTAACAAAGAACATTCCCAGAACCTTAGCTAACGTTCTGGCAATGTTCTCTCAAAGTCACGATCAAGCATTCTCCCAGTAACATTAATAGAACATTTGTTCAGAGTCATCAAGTTTTTAATAATAGTAGCGTTCTTATAATGTTTACAAAATGTAATTTTAAAAACATTTAAAAACTGGATGTTTTGAATTTTGAGAGAACATTCAGAGATATTGGTTTTATAACTTAATGGGAGTGTTAGCAAAATGTTCTTAGAACATATTTTTGTTAGCTGGGGGAATACTTACAATGCTGTCTTAAATTCAAAAACATCTAAACAGGCATCTTAACAGACAGGATGATATGCCTACCAAACATTCCTTCCTCTGCATCCTGCATTTTTTTGTCTTTAGACAAAGTCAATATTAAAAGCAGGTCAGCTTGTTTTGGGATTACAGTGTATGCAACTAATTATATTTCAGGTACATCTATAACCCCATTGCTACTTCCCCAGATGCAGGCACAGCTGAAAGTCATTATGATTATAGAGTTAAAGAAGTAGAGATTAAATTTAGCACTCAGGAGAGAGCGTATTATGTTCTTGTCTGACTGATTCAACTACTGTTAATTGGTTTGTTCACATTAGGAACACACTAATCTATTTTATTCAAAGTATTGTCTCTTTTCTCATTACATTTCACAGTGGTCTTCTGGCACAAAAAAAGGAGAAAAAAGAAAGAGATAATATAAAGGAATTGCCCGGGAGACGAGAGGATTTATGCTTTGAGGCAAGTAAATAATTTTTAATTCGCTCCCATCAACTCTTAACAAAAGCAAAGTGGGAGCAAAAAAGTGAGAGATGTTTTCGAAAAAGTGCTAAAGAGATTAACAAATAAGCTTGACTGAACGTGTCCAAGTGTGGCGCGAGGTGAGCAGGTGTTTTCAATTCATTCTCTATGGGATCTGCATAAATTCTCGCGTGGCAGAATATGGGCCTGACAGCATAGCAGAGGAAGCCGTGACAGTCCCTTTAGACAATGTTTTAAAAGCTAAAAAACCCTCAACACTATGCAAACAAAAGGCGAAATAAAAATTAAGTAACAACGCCCCTGCTTGCTTCTGTGCAAGTGAACATAAACTGAAATTAGGGTAAAAATAACTACGGTACATACTGTATATAAACATATTGGATGGAAAACTTAAGCAAACCAAAACTCAGTGGCTCCGTTTAATTTCAAGATCACAGCATTTGTTTTGTATTTCTACATTTTACCAAGTACAAATACAGAACGGTTATGGGGAAGATTATTTGAGGAACACTGAAAAAATAAACATTGGTATAGAAATAATTTTTACTCAGAAATTGATAGAAAGATTCACAAACAATAACAAAGAAATGGCAAGTAACACATTGAATTAAAAGTGAAATTTGGAAAAAAAAACAAAAACAAAGAAAGAATAGTTTTACTTTTTGTAAAATCTACTCCAAAAATCTTTGAAAAATATATATATTTTACAGTGAAGAAGGTAATAAACAGCATAACATAAAGTGAAGTTTTCACCTCGGTTTCCAAATCCACAATCTCACAAGCATTCTCATAGGATGGGTAGATTTCTGTCCAGCCATCCTTGGTGCAATTCCTAAGTATGAAACCTGCATTAAAATAATATTAAACATAATGATCAGCGTATAACATTGTATAGGCAAAAAAACATCAAAAAGAAACCGATACAACTCCAAATGCTGACAGCTGCTCATTACATTGCCTGTGTGTGACAAATAAACCTATTCGTTTTGTGTGGATTAATTGACAAAAACAAACCTTTTTTTTCCCTTTTTCCTAAATTGCATGCCCCATTATGAAATATTATATGAAGCTACTGTATAAACTCAACTCAAATAACAAACAAAATGTATTTAAAATACATTTATTTCACACTAAGTAGTACAAACCCATCCATTATCATATTTACTGACATATCGCTTGAGACTTACTGATAAAAATATTATAATCAAACTTTATTTGGAGTACTCATAGCACAATGCACATTTCTTAATATTACGCCTAAAATATGTTTTAATATCACTATTGGTAAGGATAATATGATTACTGTAATACTATAATATCAGTGTTTAAATACAAGATATTTAAAGTGTACCTAAAGCATATTCTTGCGATAGTTCGACTTACATGTAATTAAGAAAATCTTTAGTTGGACCTCAGCACTACTTCCAGATAACTAAAGTGCATTAAGCACAAAATCAGTTGTTCCAATTTAGCTGACTTTAAGTATATCAGTATACCAAAAGTACAATTCCAGGGTATTTATTGCTACAACTGGATTGTAAAAAAAAAAAAAAAACATTCACAGGAAGATGAAGAACAGGGTCAAAAGGCTTTAATATTCCATAAGGCTGCCCCTTAATAGTCGACTAAATGTTAGTTTACTATAAGAGGCTTAGTCGACCAAGATTTTATTAGTCAGTTAGTCGCAGAAAAAAAAAACTCCACAGAAAGTGGCAAAGTCACACAGTTCGTGAGGGACAGGTCAGGTCCTTGTGGTTTACAGTATGTCGGGCAGGTAATCCAAATGTTCGCCTACCATCCATCAACCTCAAATATGGCTTCTCATTTGAAACATGCAAGTACCAACTTTACATGACCAGTTGCTAGATAAATGTGTGCTATTATTAGGCGCATACCCAAGTGTTTGTGCGGAGTGTGGAAGCTAAGAATAGCGCGCTTACTGTGGTGCAATCACTGCTTTGCTTTTTTTAAACTTAAAATAATTTTTTTCTGCCATACAGACATCATTCCAAACTGTAAAGGGTCGACTTTTATTTGTAACACAATAACAAGAAAATGTTGTGCTTTTGTAAAATGAAGAAAACAAACAGCATGCACTTTCTGCCATCTCGGTCTCCCTGAACTGCAGCGTCACATAAATGTATCGAAACTTATTGTATACTTGCCTCATAGACATGAGAAATGTATCTATAGAAAGCTTAAAATTAAAATGTCTCCTTGCTATTTACAGACGCATTCATAATCATTACTTTTGCCAGTGCTTTGAGGCAAGCTTTATGCGTGCGCTTGAGCACAGAATAGGCTTGCACCCCCCCAGTACACATATACATTAAGTAATTAAATTAATATAAATCTGCGATTAGTCAACTAATGGCTTAAATGAATGACTACTAGTCGACTAGAAAACTCTTTAGTCGGGGGCAGCCCTAAAATTCAACACAGAAGTTAATCCAAACAAGGCAGGCAAGCAAACACAATCGCTATGCATTGACCTGACCAGACAAATGAGAACTGAAAGGACTGCAATTTAAATACAAAGCAAATGAGGGTAATTAATGACAAACACCTGTGATGAATCAATGAATCTCCATGACAACTCATAAGTGGTGGGAAACTCAACAGAGGAAAACAGGAACTAAAGAATAAAATCTAAAAGTCCATGAAAGTGACACTAAGACAAAGATAACTGAATGTCTATATATGAGGCCCCGAGCACAGTACAGGGGCTGACCTACTGAACTGAATCTGGCATCAGACTCCGAGTGCAGAAGGGTCCTGGAGGATTAAGTTAAGGTGCATTCACACTACCAGCGACTTTGTCGCTGCATGTCGCCAGTGGCTGACGATGATGATGTCACTAGTGGCCGTTCCCACTACTGGTTGCCTAGTAACATTTGTGAATGACATTCACAGATGTTACTCCATATTGTAGACAACTCATTTGTTTGTAGTGGCAAGAAAACTATGTTGAAAGGAAAAGTCTAAATATAAATGGAATCAGTACATAAAATACCTAATATTAAAAATGAACCAGAAACAGTGAGTGCTCTTTGCCATCGCAGGTATTTGTCTGCAGCAAAAGGGCAAAATGCCAGTCTATCTCGGCTCACAAAACCACGTATGGTCATACCACTGTATGTGCACAGAGACATATCATAAATGATAGGACAGTTGCTGCCTCCTAAAATGAGCTTCTCCATCTCTCCTCGGCACTGAAGAGCGACCGATCACGTGCACTCAACTGACTTCACTCCAATTGGTTGTCGCTCCCGAAAGTCGCTCTTCATTTGCATAAAGTTTGTTGTTAACTTTGTTGCATCACTACACACGCCTCATCCGGATTGTGTCACTGCGTGTCACTGGTAGTGTGAATGCGCTTTTAGGGGAACTTGCATGGAGAGAAGAATGAGGCACCTTCATCCCCTCCCAGAGGAATGGCACTCAGGAGGAATGCCGCTGCAAGCAAGACACTGACGTCTTCCCTGCACTTACCTATTCATACCCGACAAATCAAGTCGTCAAGTCATCTACATTTATATAGCGCTTTTCACAATATAGATTGTTTCAAAGCAGTTTTAGAGTGATAATAGGAAATTAATGGAAGACAGATTGTTTTGGCTGTACATAAAAGTTATTGTCCAGTTAAAGTTTTCTGATTGATTAATTTCTATGGTGGTATGCAAATCTCACACACCAATGTTCATTGGCCAGTTTTCTTACTACTTGAAAGTGATTGAGCTCCCAAGTAAAGGGTCCTGCACAGTGCAATTTTTCAAAATCCTCTGCGAATGTTGCTTGTCAGACTGTACGAACATGATCCCCGATGTAATACATGTCACACTGTAGGATCTCAGTTGTCAGACGTCAGTTGTGTGTACGACAGTCAGACGCGAAAAATGGACGCAAGCAAGAGACTCGTACGGACTGAGTTTTACGTCATCAATCAGTGACACGTTCGGTAACGGTGAGCCACATTCACAGACACAATGGTAGCGTTCAGCAAACAACAAAAACAAGCAGTGGCATTTTTCATTCACCAGACTCTTTTCGACATGTTCCCTGTTGTGATTTGATGTTGTCGCACGAAATGCGTCATCAGGTTCTGCGCTCCTATTGGTTCTTGATTTGACGGTCGTCCTAGGAGAAGTCACACTGCAGGATTGCGCCTCAAATCTTCTGACACTGCCAGAATTTTGTCCGAGGTCAAATTTGATCGCAACGGTCATTAATCGGTTGTCGGTGCACATGTCAAACTAAGGAACAAAGACTTCAGATTTTAGCCTAGGATCAGAGAAATCTTGTAGGATTTCAAAATTTGTCTCAAACGGCCAAATCGTGGCCAAAATCACACAGTGTGTACCCGGCTTTAGACCCCAATAGGCCAGTATCGACACAACATTGACTGACTGAAAGAGAACAGCACTCTCTTAGACCAAAGCGCTTAAACCCAAATCGGTTAGGGAGCACTAGAAATTGTTTTTGTTCACAAAAACAAATAGGGTTCAATGATTCAATGTAAGCAGTTAATCAAAGACCTCTTTCTCTTGAGAACCTTGTGATTGCACATTACAGCTTCTGGTTTCTAAGGCCCACTCAAACCCTAATGCACTGTGTGCCTAAGGGAGTTAATCATGTGCTCCAAAGACAAATGCTCTCTTCTTTCCTATCATTTTCGGTAGGAGATGGTCAATTTTGAGCAAAATGGTCCATTTGAGCATTGAGCATCTCTGAAAATCAGATGCTCCCTCTCTGATTGCAAAATAAACTAGCATGAGCAGTTTTTTAGGGGATATTTGATTATCAAGCTGTGTTCACAGTATTAAAAACAGGACTTGAAGTAGTGAGACAACCTGCCACTAGGAGACGTTAGGGGTGTAACGATACACCTATGCCACGGTTCGGTGCATTTCGCGGTTTCGGAGCCAAGGAACAAAACGCTAGATTCACTTTTAACTTAATACACTCTAAAAAAAAAAAGGTTCTATATGGCACCAAAAATGGTTCTTGGCTCGTAATCATAGGGGAACCTTTTTTAGTGCTATATAGCACCAATTTTGGTGCTTCAGTGGTTCTTCAGCGGTTCTTCAGAGGTGCTATATAGCACCTTAGTCAAAGAACCGGTGAAGAACCTCTGAAGAACCGCTGAAGAACCACTGAAGCACCAAAATTGGTGCTATATAGCACTAAAAAAGGTTCCCCTATGATTACGAGCCAAGAACCATTTTTGGTGCCATATAGAACCTTTTTTTTTTTAGAGTGTGAAAACAGCAATAATTTAACTTATTAACTTTATCTTTATTAACTTTATACATTGGCTTCACGTTTCTTTTAGAGCAGTGAGCATACCTGAGTAAACTAAAATGAAATAAATGCCTCCACTGTAGACTAGACAGAAATAATCTACTCATTTTACCATTTGCAATAATGTTTAAAAAAAAAACACACAAAAACAAGCACATTTACTTCATAAAAATGTATGACACACACAGGTAAATGCCCCACTTTAGCCTTTAGACTTAACAAACACAAATTGTATGAAAATGACTAATACTGATAAATAAATAGGCCTATAAGTTAAAGCTATTAAATAGCAATTTGTGTTAATACTATAAAGGAGCCACCACACTAATTAAAAAAATAAACAAAAGAAGTGAAAATAAAGTGGCATTTTGTGGTAATGGAAACAACCGTTACCTTGGCGAATACACAATACGCCATGAAGTGTTAATGAAACATGAAAACTGCTCCTAATGAACAGAATGAACATCATACCTGAATGCAAATCCTTCCCAGCTAACACGCATCAAATGCATTACGTGATTTATTGGTACTTTGTTTTTATTTCACGACTTACAAATTGACATCGTAACGTTACATGCTCATAGTTTCTCTTGCGCTTTATATACGGCGCGATATACAGCGCTCACCGCGGCATGCGCGCGTGTAACCAAGAGTGTGCGCTACGAGTGCAGTATAATGGCTGACAGGACAGGAAAGCAGTTTGGTGAGAGAGATTTTTTATTTCGTAAAAGCTAGGAAAATGACAATGTTGCTGGGACTCCAAGGTAGCATTTTGCCTACCTGGCTAAATGGGGAAACTGGCTTTCTTTGTCCTTCCACCATGCAACTTGAGCGATCACCCAAGTCAGGTGACATGCACTTGGAAAACAAAAGTTAGTGTATATTTAGTAAATAATGTTATTATAATAATATTTAGTAAGAAAATACAGCTCTTATTAGTTGTTAAGTGTACTAATTACTATTTAATCAAATGTCAAGGAAGAAAAAAAATATTTTGTGGCATAAGGTGAAGTGAGAGCTGGGCATTCGGTTCGACATGAGAGTATCGCGGTTCGAACTGTGGGTGGTGTATTGCGGTTTTTCGGTTCGGTTTGAATATCGTTACATCTCTAGGAGACACACTCTAAAAACCTGGTCAACCATATGAATCTGACTCCATTAAGTCTCCATTTAGTTTGAGGTTATGTCATTGTTTAAGTTGTATAAATGCCCAGTCATCCATGATTCATCAATTCAGTGAGTGCAGTGTCCAATTACAGAGGGGTCACAGAGAAGTGAAACATTTTTTAGGCTCGTCATGCAATATCAACTCCTCGGCTAACATGAGGTCATTACTGATTTGTGAGAATATGATTTTACATGATTTAAAAAATAGGACTTTTTATTGAGAGAGCAATTACTACATGCACCTTAAATTAACCCAAAAATTAATAGTATCATTTAAATTACCTCAATGTAGTAGAAGAGAGCAGGAATAATCTAAACACATTTTGGTTTTTGCTCATTTATTCAGAAAACATTTGGCCTTCAAGTAAACTCCACACAGAAAGAACTCCTGACTCAGCCAGGGGTCAAACCAGGGACCTTCTTGCTGTGAGGAAACAGTGCTACCCACTGTTATTTTATAGAATTTACATTTATTTCTTTAGATAACTATGCTTTCAAAGATCCTAAATTAAGGATATGACACTAATATGATATGGACAAACTGCCCCACTCTAAAAAAAAAGTCTCGTAATCATTAGGGAACCTTTTTTAGTGCTATATAGCACCAATTTTGGTGCTTCAGTGGTTCTTCAGCGGTGCTATATAGCACCTTAGTCAAAGAACCGGTGAAGAACCTCTGAAGAACCGGTGAAGAACCGCTGAAGAACCACTGAAGCACCACTGAAGCACCAAAAATGGTGCTATATAGCACTAAAAAAGGTTCCCCTATGATTACGAGCCAAGAACTATTTTTGGTGCCATATAGAACCTTTTTTTTTTTAGAGTGTACAAGACAAATAAACTACATCATCTTGCTTTAAAAAAAAATTTAAAACTATAAATCAATACTTATAGTAACTTCAATAAGTTTGCGTGAGAAGTAATGCAGAAGAGGAAAGGACCACCACTTCTCACGCGAACTTCACCTTGCACTTCTTACATCACAACATCCCTCTCATGAACGCTTTCTTACACACACACACACATGCTGGGTTTGTATGGTTTAATTTTTAATTTTATAGTTCACAATCACTGCGTGTGGTTTTTTAAACATCAACCGAGCGGCAGCCATTCAATGTCATTATATGGACTCACAGATAAAATCTTTGTATTTATCTGAAGAAAGAAAATCACATAAATCAGAGATGGCATGAGGGTGAGTAAATGATGAGAGAATACAATTTTGTGGGGGGTGAACTATCCCTTTAAAAAGGTTTGCAAGAAATAAAGAAAAGTTTCATGAGGATTGATAGAAAGGATAGAAAATTAATAAAATAGCCTAAAATAAGCTCATATTTCTGTATGCATTTGCATTTAATTCATTTAGACTAAGCCTTAGTTAGCTCTGTAAGACTTGACATTACAGCTAAACTGTAACTTTCGGTCTCCTCACCTACACTTATCTCGGCCATTCTGAAGGCCTGCTAAGTGGGTGGTTCAGTGTTAGCTCGCCAATGGGATTTCTTTCCACCCGCTGTTTCTAGCATTACCATAAAGCAGAGTTCATCATGTACTGCAAGTCTCTCTCCCTGAAGCCACAGTGGGGGAAGACAGAGTAGTGAGGACCTGACCCGCTGATGCTTTCTGTGGTGGAGATGTCAGGCACTGGCCTAAGGGGATTGAAGAGATGGAACAACCAGCGCTAACAGCCACTGCTATAATGCCTGCTTTAACCCTCTTTGATTTTTAATATTTTTATTATTTCCTTGGCACATTTTCAGCAAGATTTGGAGCAGAGCAAAGTAGATATCTTCAGGTCCATTGTGTACTTATGTATTCACAGAGGTGTGTGGGGGGATGGAAAAACAGCATGATGCAGATAGCTGTTGTGTCATAAGTGTGTTGATTTTCTTAGCCTCCACATTGATTTCTTAAAAGCCCTGGAGTAGTTTTTCTGGGTTCATGATTTTTAAATGTTTTTCAATGCCAATTGTGTAACTCATTTCCTATGCTGCACTGAAAAATACTCAAATTTGTTATAGCCAAATGTACTAGTTTTTCCTTATGGTTTGGCTTAAACCTTAAATTTTGATCTTCAACTAGTCAGCTTGAGATCCTTTCCATCTAAACTGGTTATCTAGCAGTGAATGTTTTATGAGCAGTAGGATAACTATATTCATCGGCACAGTCACGCAGAGCCGAAGCACAACAAAAGCAATGTTCTTCCGCACAATGCATGCACAAAACAAAGGTAGTATGAGCTGTTAGCGAGCAATAGCATATATTAGCATGCTAAATGCTAAGCCTGGTCCTGTTATTTGCTTGTTATTTGCTTTTGGACAAACTGAACAAAACAGGTTTAAACTGGAAACCCTGATTTTCGATTAGATCATAAATAAATGTGTGTCCTTACAGATGCAACCAAATAAGATTTAAAAAAGTTAACTTTATTGTCCTCTGGTTAGCCCTGCCCACCATGAAATCTCATTTACATCAACAATCTTTAGATTGGTCGTGACTGTGTAAAGTTTTGTGTTCAGGATGGGAAAATTATGTCATCTTTTGACTGATTATAACCTCCAGCATGAAACATAAGTTAATAATTGTAATGTATAAAAAATTGGTAACAATTCCGTGAAGACAACTCTTAAAATCCATCATGAGTACAATTCGCTTGCTCACATGTTGCTAAGACATTGAGAAATAACTGTAATCTACTCAACCCGTGAAAACAAATACACTCAGTGTCCCTAAGCAACTATTAACAGAGTTTATGATATCCGGATATTCAGAGCTCTAGCTATGAATTTACAGAGCAATCATGATGTTTATTTGTGTATGTTTGCCTTGTCACTTTTATTGCCCTGGGTTGGTGTGTCAGTAAAGACTATTTTCTATGCTTGGGTGCACACAAGAGACCAACCAAAGGGTATGATCTGGCATGAAAAGTACATGATTTTTGGCAGTGGTTTAAAATTACATAGCTGTCTATGTATTTGTCAGACTTCTTAAGGTACTGATCATAATACACAGATAAAAAGCTCCAGCAATTCACCTAATCCTCGTCATTTTATTCAATACATTCAGAAATGAGCTTTGTTCATCCAAAATCTTTTCCTCATTGATATTTGATAACAGTAATACAAAATAATAATAATGAAAAGGCTGCCTGGGATAAGAGTAGCTTACCATGATTGGTTGCAAACAGCTGAGACACATCAGAACAGGAGACGTTGACTACCTGTCCAACTTCTGCCCTGTACCAGCACCAAAATGCATCCCAGTTGGTACGACACCCTGAGATACACAATAAATAAATAATTAATAAGCAGACATTACTATGTTTTGACAAATATGTTATCTCAAAATTGTGTTCTGGGGGATGGATGGATGTTTTGAAATGATGAAATTTTCTATTCCAAGTGCGCACATCTAAAGTGATCAACATGGTCTAAATGTAAAACAAATGACTTATTTAATGTATATATTTGCAGAAAATATGCATGAAATATGAAGGCAAATATTGTAAAAAAGTATCTTAAACATATATACTATAAATAATAATATAAGAAAAATGCTAAATATTTCTTAGCCAAAAAGTAATAGCAATAAATAACAGCAGTAATAGGCTATTATTAACAGCAAATGTTTTGTAAAAACAGAAAATAACAACATCATGTAAACATGCAGTAGTAGTACAGGTTTTTCCATTTAGCTATTTTATCCTGTTTCATGTTTGGCAAATGTGTTTGGACACCTCTGTTGCACTCGTGTCTCACGTCTTTAGCAGCATCTAACTCATTAAACAACATTCTAAAAATGCAGCGCTCAAGTTATTATATAAAATATAAATTATATTTATATAAAATTTGCTGACGTCTAATGTCTTTGCTTTCTTTTCCCCATTCCATTGCCGCGTCTTGTTTTTTCAAAGCAATATAGCATTCTGTGTGAACAGCTTGATATGTTCTACTTTCACGAGAGCAGTTCATCAGGCGCACCGTGATGTGATCGGATCATTTTCTTTTGTCATTTGTCAAACATGCACATTGGCTAACATTTTTATTCAAACGCGATTTCTCGATTTAAAAATTAATAAAATTGCGGCAAAACATTAAATTCGAATAATAAAAAAAAATCTGAAAAATCGTCCCGCCCTACTCCGAAGAGTCTTAAGTTTTTTTTTTTTGAGTCTTTAGTTTTATCATATTTTATAAAAGACAGATACCTTGTACTGATTCTTTATGAAAACAGCCGAACTCGTGGAGGCGTGCGGTGGGGGGAGTCACAAGAACACACACGATACATCATGCCATTATCCCAGGATAACTTTCAATTCACTATATGTTCGTGCGTGTTGTTTACATTATATGCGCTTACGATTGCCAACAAAACAGACATTTGATGCTGTTTCACTCACTGCCTGTGGTTTCGACTCATGACCAGGAACAAACAAACGCACTTGCAGAACTCTGTTGCTGCTCCGGGATACAAACTGCCTCCACTGTTTCCTTAACACTGGGTTATTTGGGAATCTGAACAAGGATATCTTCCTCTCAGAAACACACTTCTTTAGTGACATTGTTGATATCATGGTCTAAAAACAAAATGACAGCACTGCCGAAGGCTTCCGTTGATGCTCTCGCTCTGGTTGATGTGCACACATGCTCATTCGGGAGAAGTGCCCATACAAGGAATTCTGCCCTTTATGGCATCATACAGGGCCATACTCAAAAAACACTTTCCGAAAATTGTTTGAATCCTGAAGGAGTGTATTTGCCACAGAAATGCTCGGTCATTCGACCAACTCGTATTTTGAAATTTTGTCCATGTTTAGCATAAGAATCCAACTCTTGTGTAAATAAGTCAGAATGCATGAAAAAGTGTCAGACCCCCCCTTTAAGAGAACATTCTATTTGATCATTTTGCTAACATTAAGGGTGTCATGTCGCAGTCAAAGGAAGATGAAGAAGTGGATTCACTTAACAAGAAGAAGATAATCCAAAGGTTCAAAGTAAATGAAACAGCTAGCGCATAGACAACAACTGACAACTCCAAAAACAAACAGAGGGCCATATACAGGTGCTGGTCATATAATTAGAATATCATCAAAAAGTTGATTAATTTCACGAATTCCATTCAAAAAGTGAAACTTGTATATTATATTCATTCATTACACATAGACTGATATATTTCAAATGTTTATGTCTTTTAATTTTGATGATTATAACTGACAACTAAGGAAAATCCCAAATTCAGTATCTCAGAAAATTAGAATATTACTTAAGACCAATACAGAGAAAGGATTTTTTGAAATCTTGGCCAACTGAAAAGTATGAACATGAAAAGTATGAGCATGTCCAGCACTCAATACTTAGTTGGGGCTCGTTTTGCCTGAATTACTGCAGCAACGCGGCGTGGCATGGAGTTGATCAGTCTGTGGCACTGCTCAGGTGTTATGAGAGCCCAGGTTGCTCTGAAAGTGGCCTTCAGCTCTACTGCATATCGCATCTTGCCCTCCACAATAAGGTCATGCGAGTTTGCTGGCCAATTAAGAACAGGGATACCATGGTCCTTAAACCAGGTACTGGTTGCTTTGGCACTGTGTGCAGGTGCCAAGTCCTGTTGGAAAATTAAATCTGCATCTCCATAAAGTTGGTCAGCAGCAGGAAGCATGACGTGCTCTAAAACTTCCTGGTATACGGCTGCGTTGACCTTGGACCTCAGAAAACACAGTGGACCAACACCAGATGATGACATGGCACCCCAAACCATCACTGACTGTGGAAACTTTACACTGGACCTCAAGCAACGTGGAATGTGTGCCTCTCCTCTCTTCCTCCAGACTCTGGGACCCTGATTTCCAAAGGAAATGCAAAATTTACTTTCATCAGAGAACATAACTTTGGACCACTCAGCAGCAGTCCAGTCCTTTTTGTCTTCTGACGCTGTCTGTTGTTCAAGAGTGGCTTGACATCTCGCGCTCCGCCCCCCACTGCGGGTATAAACAGGAAGCGAGAGCAGCGCACTATTGTCATTCACTTCGGAGCCGAATGGCGTTGATGAACCACTGCTGATAACAAACTGCTGTTCTCACAGCAACTGTCGGTTTGGTGAGCGCGTTTGTCTCATCTCCTGTGTGCTGCCGCGGTCTTCCCCTGGGTGCTTCAGCACTGTTGAAAGAGCGTTTCCTCACAAAAGAGCAAAACGGGTGTGACACTGCATCTTTTTCAAGATGTCATTCCACCCGTGCGTTTCTGGATGCGGTTGTTTCCTGTCCTGATGGCCACGATCCCTCTCGCATAAACATGTTGAGACTGCGTTCGTGGGTGATCCGTGTTCTCTCAGGGGAAATGGATCATGTCGACGCGCTGTTCGTCTTGCCTTCCGCGTGAGGGTTTGAGTGTTCAGGGCGCCGTGTGCCGTCTATAGCTGCCGGGTGACAGCGCGGGTTGCCACGGCAACTCAGCGCGCGTCGCTCGGCGCAGCAGATGCGTGGTCGAGACTATGAAACCTCAAACGGGGTTGAGTCCCTTCGCTTATACCCCGATCTAGTTTCTTTTCTGGTGCACCAGAAAAGGGGCTACTTTGGCTGATAAGCCTGGGTGACCTGAGGTTTAGAGTGAGGCTTCCTCCGCCGAGTACATCTCCGTGGGCCCCCCACTCCTCTATCGCATCGCAAGCATGTTGAGACTGTGTTCGTGGGTGGTCTATGCTCTCTCATGAGAGCATAGCCACGTCAGCGCGTTGTTCATCTTGCCTTTTTCATAAGGGCTTGAGTGTTCAGCGCGTCGTGTGCCGTCTCACGGCCACGCCCACGCCCACTATCTCACATGCCTGCTGGTAGCTTACAGATGGGATTGCTGGTCCTTAAAAAAAAAAAAGGATCTAGCGTTTCATTTGGGGCTCTAGCAAAGGACAGATGTCAATTGCTGCATCGGAGAGAGGGCTGTTATATGTTGGAAATGGTGATGCTGAGATTCCCACTATAATAGTGCGCGCTCGTGCTGAATCAGATTCATACTTGACAGCAATGCTTTCCCAGGTGGCTGAGGCGTAGTGCAATGCGTAAATCGCCTTGTCCTCCCCTTGCCTTTTCCCGGATGTGCATTGGAAGGTTTTGGCATTGTGGGACTATTTGGTGCCAAAATATGGAACACCAAAAGGGCCATAATCTGTATAAAGTTTTCCTCTCTCTCACTACCCTCATGGGTGGGGTGGCAGTGCCACTGGCAGGCCACCTCCGCCCTAAAAAAAAAAAAAAAAAAAAGCTTAGGGCACGAGGGTAGTTCTGAGCCGAGGTTGAGCTGCGCACAGCGCTGGCCCTTGGCCAGACAATGTCCACCCTGGTCCAGAAACACCCTTGACCTGGATTTGGTCAGGAGCTGCTCTTCCCCCGGAGGAGGGCCGGGTGTAAAACCATTGGTAATTCTGTTCTGCCACTGGTGTTAAAAACAGCCAGTGATACCCAAATTCTTAAGAGCAGTTCCAATACCTCTGGGTCTCGGGAGTTCGGGAATGGCAGCATGTGACGCTACAAAGCCTTGCCGCTCTCATTCCCCTCCCCACAAGAGTCAGGGAGAAACTCATGCCCCATGCTCCCATGAGAGAGCATGGGGCACCTCAGCCGGTTGGAGTTTCAGGTCAAGGGAGAAAATAGCAAACTCTGCCCCACGCAGAGGATCTCTTTTCTCTGTACGGAGCTGGACTCGGTCGGTCTGACAGCGCGCCTCACCAAGGAGCGCATCCAGTCTGTGTTGAACTACTTGAACTCATTCAAACGCAGGACAGCGGTCCCGCTGAAACATTTTCAGAGGCTCCTGGGGCATTTGGCATCCGCAGCCGCAGTAACGCCGCTGGAATTGCTTCATATGAGACCGCTTCAACGCTGGCTACTCGGCCGAGTCCCGAGATGGGTGTGGCACAGCGGAACCCTCCGTGTCCAAGTGACGCCGAGATGCCGCCAAACCTTCAGCCCGTGGTCGGACCCTTCGTTTTTACGGGCAAGAGTGCCTCTAGAACAAGTGTCCAGGCATGCTGTAATCACCACGGTTGCTTCATCCACTGGCTGGGGTGCCACGTACAACGGGCTTGCAGTTTCGGGTCTGTGGACGGGGCCTCAACTGCAATGGCATATCAATTGCCAGGAGTTGTTAGCAGTTCGTCTTGCACTCAGCCGCTTCAAGGAGCCGCTCAGAGGCAAGCACGTTCTGGTCCATACGGGCAGCACGGCGGCCGTTGCGTACTTCAAAGAAAACAGGGTGGTCTACGCTCCCGTCGCATGTCACAACTCGCCCGCCGTCTCCTCCTCCTCTGGAGTCAGAAGCATCTGAGGTTGCTTCATGCCATTCACATTACGGGCCTGCTCAATCATGCAGCCGACGAGCTCTCATGACAGCCAGTGCTACCGGGAGAGTGGAGACTCCATCCCCAGGTGGTCCAGCTGATCTGCAGTCGCTTCGGGACCACACGGGTAGACCTGTTTGCCGCCCCGGACATGACCCACTGCCAGTTGTTTTATTCCCTGACCGAGGGGACCCTCGGCTCGGATGCTCTGGCACACAGCTGGCCCCGGGGCCTACGCAAATATGCGTTTTCCCCAGTGAGCCTTCTTGCACAGACACTGTGCAATGTCAGGGAGGATGAGGAGCAAGTCCTGTTGGTTGCCCTGTATTTGCCCAACCGGACTTGGTTCCCGGAACTAGTGCTCCTCGTGACAGCATCTCCTTGGCCCATTCCTTTGAGGAAGGACCTCCTGACTCAGATACAGGGCACCCTTTGGCACACGCGTCCAGACCTCTGGAAACTCAGATGTCTGGTCCCTGGACGGGACGCGGTGGTTCTAGGTGGCCTGCCACAGAATGTGGTAGACACCACCACTTCCGCTAGAGCTCCCTCTACGAGGCACCTGTACGCGTTGAAGTGGAACCTGTTCGTCGATTGGTGTTCTTCTCCTTCCTACAAGATGGGTTGGAGCGAAGGCTGTCTCCCTCCACCCTCAAAGTTTATGTTGCCGCAAACCATGACATGGTAGATGGTAAGTCTGTTGGGAAGCACGATCTGATCGTCAGGTTCCTGAGGGGGGCGAGGAGACTAAATCCACCTCGCCCTCCCTCTATACTCTCTTGGGACTTAACTCTGGTGCTCACAACATTACAGAGAGCGCCCTTTGAGCCTTTGCAGTCGGCAGAGTTGAAAATCCTGTCTCTAAAGACTACTCCTGACTGCATTGGCCTCTATCAAGAGGGTAGGGGACCTACAGGCATTTTCGGTCGACGGATCGTGCTTGGAGTTCGGGCCTGGTAACTCTCATGTAATCCTGAGACCCCGGCCTGGATATGTGCCCAAGGTTCCCACCACTCCCTTCCGGGACCAGGTGGTGAGCCTGCAAGCACTGCCTTCGGAGGAGGCAGACCCAGCCCTAGCTTTACTCTGTCCGGTCCGTGCCCTGCGGACTTACGTCAACAGAACGCAAAGCTTCAGGACCTTCAGAGCAGCTCTTCGTCTGTTACGGAGGACAGCAGAAGGGAAAGGCTGTCTCCAAGCAGAGGATGGCCCACTGGATAGTGGATATCGTATGAAACCCAAGACGTACCCTGCCCGCTCGGGTTAAGAGCCCACTCCACTAGGGGTGTTGCTTCTTCCTGGGCGTTGGCTCGTGGCGCCTCGCTGACAGATATTGTAGAGCTGTGGGCTGGGCAACACCTAACACGTTCGCTAGATTCTATAGCCTGTGTGTAGAGCCGGTAGCTTCCAGTGTGCTCGGTTCCCATAGTCAGTAACATCGGAGTGCCCGTTCTAGTGTCGGCTTGCTGCGCCATTCTCTTCCCCATGGAACGGATACGTGCGCTTATCTGCTCCAGTCGAGTTCCCCAAAGGATAGGCGAACCCTGTTGAGTCATCCACAACCCGCGGCAGTCGGATGTGGCGGAGCATCCGACGCCAGGTTTAACACTTGTATGCATTGGTGGAACTTGTGTTAGGCTGGGTTCCATATGTTGTAACCCCCACGGTGGTCCCATATGTGTATTCTTCCACGGTACAGCTCCCTACGGCGAGCTTGTGTCTTTCCCTCGGCAGAGCTCCTCTGCCGTCCCATTAAGGTGTTGTTCTCCTGCCGTAATTGGCCGGAGCCACCCCTGGGACTTCCGTATGTTGCACTGCCCAAGGCCAGTCCATACGTGTATTCTCCACATGTTAACTCCCTCCGGGCATGCTTCCCGACGTTATCCAATAGTCTGCTGAGTGGGTCTTGCAGAACAGCAGTGTGACTCTCCCTGAATGAGTTTTCCCGCCCGGAACAGACGGGGTCTGAGGGGCTCTTCTCTGGGCGCTGGAAGTGGTAGTAACTGTGGCGTTTTCCAGAGGGATCCCAATTCGTTGGTGACATCCGACGTACAGCGAACGTGACCGACTGAAAGATATTTCAAATGTTTATTTCTTTCAACTTTGATGATTATATCTGACAACTAAGGAAAACGTCTCGGTTACGTATGGTAACCCTCATTCCCTGAAGGAGAGAACTGAGACGTACGTCCCGTCGACACAGTTGCTGTACCATCACTGCATGACCGAGTAACTAGTTCGGCTCCTCAGTGAAAAACAATAGTGCGCTGCTCTCGCTTCCTGTTTATACCCGCAGTGCGGGGCAGAGCGCGAGATGCAAATCTCGCACGCCAATGGCCCATTGGCCTGTTCTCTGTATCTCGAAACTGATAGGGGCTCAAGTGATCCCAATTCGTCTGTGACGTCCGACGTACGTCTCCGTTCCCTCCTTCAGGGAACGAGGGTTACCATACGTAACCGAGACGTTTTCCTTAGTTGTCAGATATAATCATCAAAGTTAAAATAAATAAACATTTGAAATATATCAGTCTGTGTGTAATGAATGAATATAATATACAAGTTTCACTTTTTGAATGGAATTAGTGAAATAAATCAACTTTTTGATGATATTCTATTTATATGACCAGCACCTGTATACACAGGTATAAACAAGCAACTAAAGAAGACACAGGTAAACTAATGGTAACTATATGACTATAGCAACAAACGAGCACATATATAGGAACCAATAAAACAAACTCAAGGGAATTTACACAACACAGTTTCAACTAAAACACTTTATGCGTTTTGTCCCTTCATTTAAATGACAATGGCGTTTTAGGGGCCTGAAAACTCAAACTTTTGAAATACACCGTTATTGTAAACTACAAAAACGCAAATTTACATAAACGGTGACGTCATGTGCATACGTGTTACGAGTTCAGTCTATGGGCATGTAGTGTTACCTTACGAAGTGACATCGCCAACTACTGCCCTGGCCTAAATAATATAGTGTTTTAGTAATTTTCGGGGAAAAGCACAAGTAACTTTTCACAAATGCAATGGAAAAAACTCTGTTTTTAGTATGCAAGAATGGAAAGGCTTGCTATGCCAGAATTTCTGATTGAGGAACAAGGACTATCTGAGAAAATTGTTCATTTATAATTTAAATGCTTTTCCTTTTACCTGAATCTTCCCCCATCCTCCATCTCGAATTCACAAAATCTATATGGTTTAATGTCAATTCTCATTATACATGTTTGATATCGTTATAAAGGTCTCAGTGCGACTGGTACAAAGATCTCATCCCCACAGAAGTAAACCAAAAAATAATAAAAGGTTTTAAGAGTTTAGAGATATTTTGCAAATATTACGTTGGGTGTGGCTTCAGCCATTTGGTCTCTTGACAATACAGGCCTATGGATAGTGATAATGTAAATTCCCATTATTAACACGTTTCCATTTGAAAGAGATTTCTGTCTGGTCTGAGTACTTAAAGCGATGTGGCAGAAAGGTCAGGGGGCGATAACCAGTTCGGCCCGTAACGTTGAGTGTCCTCTAGATACTCAGCGTTATGTAATATTCAGAAGTCAGGTATGCATCTTTCACTCTTTACTTCAGAGTATTTGATGCTTTGTATGGATTATCTTTGAATTGATTATGTAATTGGCATTATACATACCTGACTGTTAATAAATGGTTATAAATCTATTCTGACCTACTCTGGAATTATTAACTATTTCTAGTAGATTATGAACGGCTATAATTTCAACAAAGGGTTAAACAAAATAATTAAATGTGTGATTAACTATTAAAAATAAATGACCAAACAACCAATTGGCATTCTAACCTAAATTCGAGATTATGATAAATGGAGTCAGATAAAGAAGAATTGGAATTTAAATCCTTTTGCCCAGCTGAAAAGACCGAATGCGCAGCGACCTTCACCCGCGATCGTTAGCCTCCATTGGAACGATTTTAGTGGGCCTTAAAGTACATCGTCTTATAAACATACCCTAAGTAGGCAGGAAACAAAAAATGGAAACGAATATCAAAGTAAGAGTCCTTGAAACAGAAGTCTAAACATGACAGTGGGACTGTTACTTTTGAATGTTCTCTGAACATTCTGAAACACGTAGTAACATTTAAAAAAACTACGTTAAATTAATGTCCAACTGAAATGTTTCAAGAAAAAAAGTCCCATATATAATGTATAAATAACCTTTCCAGGATTATGAGAATGTTCCCTGCTAGACAGACAGACAGACATAGGGCATAGACACTCTCTCACATAGAATTGCTAAAAAGGGTTAGATAAGCATCTCCACTGTTCATGGGTGAGCATCTGTCTGAGGAATCAAGAACAGTGGAAACCGAAGCTGAATAAACGAAGAAGACTCTGAGCATAATGAGAGCCACAGGGATCATATTTGGTCATAAATATGACTGCCACGTCTAAGCCACGGATCTTATTTCTACTGCTTGTAGATCTATATACTCAGTACATGTACACCAGTGTTATTGTTAACTAAAAGTAAAAATCATTAAAAATCGTTAATAGCAGAAAAAAAATTAGGAATGAAATGAACAAACATAATAAAATCACTAAAACTGAAATAAAAATAAATATTTTTAAAACGTGAATAACAAGACAAAAATCACATAAAATTACTCAAACTTAAACTAAAAATTTAAAAATAAATGTTTATTTAAATAATACTAAAATAACACTGACTTAGAGAGGTATTTAATTGAAGAGCAGATTTAAGCACATTGAAAATATAAATTCATCTGGAAAACTGTTATTGAGTAAACAATTCTGACAGAATGTTATTCAGAGAGAGAGACAGAGAGATAAGACTGATTGAGTGTGAAATGAATGTGAAACTCTCTGGCATACACAGACATTTATGGAATCGTCGGCTGGTCCCTACAGGAATGAGAAAGACTTTGAAGGCCTGATGCCACCTCATTAAATGTAAGCATTATCAAAGCACCACTGGAAAAAAGCTACACATTTATTTTTTATGGGCAGGCCATCTGACTGCCTGTGTTGTATCCGACAGGACAGTAGAGATTTATCAAATATGACTCATGAAATATAACATTTTGACTCACTTTTTGAGTACAGTTGTAAGATGATTGTTAAGTGCATGAAGCACATAAGCACAAAAAACACATTCTTTAATATAGATTCTGCGGTTTCAGAAGGTTCTGGGTATCTATACTGTATATCTGAAGCTCCAACAGGTACAGATTGGATACATCAATGTCATCTCGCATTATTTTGACTCTAAATCTGCATTATACTGTATTGATCCTTATATAAATATGACATTTTCGCTGACTTTACCTTTAAGACGATTCATCGCTATTGATCAGAAATCCTTCCGTTTTTTTCAGTATTAATTTGACCAGATTGAACAAAAGGACATTAAAACTATTCTAATGATTCAAGTATGCTTGTTCACTGCAAGTTGAAGATAGATATTACAGTTACACTTTTATTGTTATGATCACTTTGATCATAAGTATTATGAAATCAACAAGTATTCTAAATTGTCTTTAAGAGCTTGAAAGAATGATATTAGCAATGACCAGTCACCAGTCATAGAAGTAATATTTAAATACGAATGATAAATCAAGGAGAAGGATGTGATCTTTGGAGAAATATACCACAACAGGATCACTGAACCGATCACTCACTAGCCTTAACATCAATCAGCAGAATGATTTTTGGTATTTTATAACATGCAGCCTAATACCCATTTTATTTTTACCATATATGCCTCTCCCAGTGATGATGGCAAGGAGGAAAGGGCAAGAGATGCATTGTGTGTAATGTGGTGTGTAAATACCAAGGGCAAGATGTAATAACCATCCAATGTAATTGTAAATTCAGTGAGGGGCTCCTCTTTCATTTCCTGTTGATCTTGACATGCTATAAATACTATAATTTTAATGTATTTTTTTTATATAAGAGAAATGTCTTAAATGATTGCATAATACTGTCATATTTTAATGGTTTATTAAAAAAAATTCTAGTGATAAAGTAAGTTTCAGGTTGCATATGCCACCCAGTTCCCTGAGAAGGGGAGTTGACGCAATGGAGAACGGCATCAGCATAACCCGTGTATAGAGCACATGTAACCGCACACGAATATTCATTGGCGACAACAGTCCATGACGCCACAAGTGGAGCGCCTGTGAGTATAAGGGTGCTTTCACACTAGCACTTTTGGTGCGCACCCGGGTTCGATTGACGTCAGAGTTCGGTTGGTTTGGATGATGTGAACGCTGTCTTCCGAACTCGGGTGCCGCTTAGGTAAGCCCTAGGAATGGCAAGGAGATGCAGCATCTTGTTCCTTTTTTCAGGGATCTGGGTTGCATACACAACCTGAGATATTCCCTTTTGAAATGGAACTTCAATGCTGCATCATGGAGTTGACATTATGGGGAACCAATACCCACTACACCATGCTGAGGGAATGCCTGCCTCACTAAACTGCACAAACATAGTGGACATAGCATACATTGGCACTACGGATTACTTAACTGGAGTCAGAAGCATGTCAACCCCATAGGTGCATCCCATGTGAGTCATAGGCTGTTAGGGAGCAGAGGAAGTCTTGTGAGTTGCCAATAAACTTCCTCTACTTATTAGCATTGTCGAATCAGGCCATTGTAGCACCAGTCAAAGAGGAGTGATATCCCTACTTGAAGATCCAACAATAGTTGGGGAGGAGGGAAGTAAACAAAGGGGGAATCTATACAGCCCTACATAACTCCATTCACCTTGCATCAACCCTAAAGGGGTACCTACAGTACCAAGCAACCCATTCACAGGAGAGCATAATTCTACTTTTGACCTTAGGATAGGGGAGAATATAGCTCAACCTAGGAAAAAGATACTTTTAGCATATCAGAATGAAGCACAATAGATTCCAGAGACAAACAACCTCTGCCCACAGCCACTGATCAATGCACCTGTCAAGTTGTAGTTTGTAAGATGTCTTCCTACAAACATGGGCGTCACAAAGCCCTTTTTAGGGGGGTTTCAGCTCCCTAAACTTCTGTCCAGCCCCGCTAAAAAATGTGTGATTAATTTTTATAACATATGAAACTGGCGGGAGGCTTCGGCTTCGTCCTGTCTTTTAATCAGCATGTTCTTCAATCCGTAGTGGCGCCGAGCATAGCACACGTCTGAAACAGAGGTGTGTGCGTTGATCTGAGCCTCATTGGTCTGTCACCGCTCGTCAATGTCAAAATATTTGAGAAAACCAATCAAATCAGAGTAGGCGGACTTTATGTACTCACAGCTGCTGCTGAGGCTGAGTGCGAATTTTAGCAGCAGGACTCAATGTCAAGTGCAAGATATGTAAGTAGCTAAACTACACATTTCATATTTGACAGCTGCTTCTTTAAGTCAGAAATGTTAAACAAATGACAAAAATATTCAGGCAAATTAATAAACTTTTGTCTAATTTCGCCATTTTGAATTGAAATAGGCCTATGTAATGTCATTTATAATATAATTAACAAACAAGAAATATTGACAAAGCCGTTTTCTTCAGATTAGTCATAAGATTAATAGTAATGAATGTGTGAATATTGTAAATGTATATAATTCCTTTTGTAGCATTCAGTAAATAAAAAGCTCAGCTTTTTTCAGCCTGTATTGGGCATAGTAGGCCTAATGAATGTGTGCATTTTGTGAATTAATTTAATAAATTTAGTTAACTAGCTTTCCTGGTAGCCTTCAGTAAATGAACATGTCTACTTTATGTCTAATTATTCATAAAACATAAATATCAGTTAAACATATGTTTTACTGTCTTCACTGACGAAAATGGAAAAACTTAATCAGTCATATCTGCCCACTGACATGGTTTTCAAGCTATTGTTATCTATTTTTTTGGCGTTCAGAACATCTTAAAATGGATATACACTCACCTAAAGGATTATTAGGAACACCTGTTCAATTTCTCATTAATGCAATTATCTAATCAACCAATCACATGGCAGTTGCTTCAATGCATTTAGGGGTGTGGTCCTGGTCAAGACAATCTCCTGAACTCCAAACTGAATGTCAGAATGGGAAAGAAAGGTGATTTAAGCAATTTTGAGCGTGGCATGGTTGTTGGTGCCAGACGGGCCGGTCTGAGTATTTCACAATCTGCTCAGTTACTGGAATTTTCACGCACAACCATTTCTAAGGTTTACAAAGAATGGTGTGAAAAGGGAAAAACATCCAGTATGCGGCAGTCCTGTGGGCGAAAATGCCTTGTTGATGCTAGAGGTCAGAGGAGAATGGGCCGACTGATTCGAGTTGATAGAAGAGCAACTTTGACTGAAATAACCACTCGTTACAACCGAGGTATGCAGCAAAGCATTTGTGATGCCACAACACGCACAACCTTGAGGCGGATGGGCTACAACCGCAGAAGACCCCACCGGGTACCACTCATCTCCACTACAAATAGGAAAAAGAGGCTATAATTTGCACGAGCACACCAAAATTCAGACAGTTGAAGACTGGAAAAATGTTGCCTGGGCTGATGAGTCTCGCTTTCTGTTGAGACATTCAGATGGTAGAGTCAGAATTTGGCGTAAACAGAATAAGAACATGGATCCATCATGCCTTGTTACCACTGTGCAGGCTGGTGGTGGTGGTGTAATGGTGTGGGGGATGTTTTCTTGGCACACTTAAGGCCCCTTAGTGCAAATTGGGCATCGTTTAAATGTCACGGCCTGCCTGAGCATTGTTTCTGACCATGTCCATCCCTTTATGACTACCATGTACCCATCCTCTGATGGCTACTTCCAGCAGGATAATGCACCATGTCACAAAGCTCGAATCATTTCAAATTGGTTTCTTGAACATGACAATGAGTTCACTGTACTAAAATGGCCCCCACAGTCACCAGATCTCAACCCAATAGAGCATTTTGGGATGTGGTGGAACGGGAGCTTCGGGCCCTGGATGTGCATCCCACAAATCTCCATCAACTGCAAGATGCTATCCTTTCAATATGGGCCAAAGAATGCTTTCAGCACCTTGTTGAATCAATGACACGTAGAATTAAGGCAGTTCTGAAGGCGAAAGGGGGTCAAACACAGTATTAGTATGGTGTTCCTAATAATCCTTTAGGTGAGTGTATGTAGATTATGGAAATCAAAATTTTCTTAACACCCATGGGGTTGAACCCCCCTGACTACCTCACATTTGGGATCTATGATTATAAACCTGCCTACATTGTATGATTAAGGGATGTACAATATGGTCATGCAGAATAAGGCATTAATATTTGCTTTATAAGTAATAATAAACAGCCAATATCCTAATATGCATACTAATAAGCTACTAGTTAATAGTGAGAATTGGACCCTAAACTAAAGTGTTACCAAATTTTTTTATACCCTCACTGGGGGCTGAGCCCCCCTAAAATGAAAATCCTAGAATCGCCCCTGCCTACAAAGAAGATATCCTTCCTTTCTTTCCCTGAAAACGTGCCAGCATGCATAAGTAATCAAGCACTGCTTAGCCCGCAATATGAAACAAGCAAAGGAAAGAATGGTTTTCAGATTTTTTTCTTTTAACCAGAAACCAAAATCCTTTGCCAATTCAGTACTACGAGGTGCAATAACCAGACTTTTATCTCACAAGAATAAGTCAAGTGAGAGTGGAGCTTCCTCACCACAACTCATGAGTGCATTAACCCCTTCGAAAGCTGAATGCACTAGCTCAGTTGTCAAGGTGGGAGCCTTCACAGAGGATGCAGCACCACGGGTAAGACAGGGATCTCAAGCAAGGGCAGAGTTCTCCACTTCTAATGCATTACACAAAGCACATTCAACTCCCAGTGGCAGTGGCCACTGAATTTTCTTCCCTCTGAATAGAGTTCAGAGTGTAAACAGACTATGGACAGAACGCAGCAGAGAGGGAGACAATTTATATTCAGCGGGAAAAAACATTAATTTAGCTGAAATATCTGCTGTTGGACGCTAATTCTAGGATTAAAGGTCAACATATAATTCAAGTATTTTATGAGAGTAGTAACTGTAAAGGGATAACAGCATGTAATTGAATATAAATGTAAGACGTTTCTTATAGCCTATTTACAGGATAAAGAAATAACAGTAACAGGTTAATTTGTCCAAGGCTAATGTGTGTGTGTTCCTGCAGAACATTCCTCTAATCTGGTAACACTGAGTTTGTTTTTTTTGTTTTTCATTAATATAATTTTACTGTAGGGATTTAAAGCTGGTTCTGTATAGAACCTTTTCTTCCAAGAGTGTAGAAAATTGAGTTAAGAGGTCTGAATTATTTTTTATCAGCATCTCAAACATTTTCTTGGTATAATTTTTTTCATTATTTTTATTCTGTTTTATTTTCTATAGACAGTCATTTCATACAGGGGAACATATTGTACTAAACACCCACCTGACACTTAAGTTGAGCCCTGCCCTGCCTCTTTCTTCTCTAACTTAGTGTCAAGACCAGTCCACTCTTTAATACATCAAAAGAGGGACATGGCGCCTCCCCTCCTCCCCTCTGTAAGCTCAGTGTTAATTAAAGTCTATGTAGAGCAGGAAGCAGAGCAATGTGGGTTCCTATTAAGAACTCACTTACAGCACTTAGGACAGCACTTACACCTGCACTGATTCCGTTACTGACTTCTAAAAACCTGTCAATATGTCTGAACCACCCGCCAATGCTCTACAAACTTAGTCAAGATAAACGAGATGCCCATACTAGCATATCAGCCCAGGGAGGTTAAATACCTGGAGAAAGCCATCCATTTGTATTCAAATTCATCTCATTGTGATCAGTTCTGCACCCAGCTTGTTTTGAGCCAATCGCCGGAGCCATAGATTTGATTAATTACACTGCCGCAGGAAATTACGTAATCACAACGCTAATTGGCTGATGGCCTCTAAAGCAAATTGCATACTTTTAAAATAGTATAAAAGCTAATATTAATATTATATAAAATGTATACAATTTTTCAAATTCCTATACAGTATGTGTTTGTTTAAATCATTAAATCATTTATTTCTTTAGAATAAACAGATACTTTTGAATTACCATCAATGGAAAATATGTTTTTTTTAACCACTTAAAGTCTGCAGACCCTGTACAAGGTTCAGAATGACATCATCATGTATATACTTTCAATTTTAATTGTTTGTGGAGGAGCTCTGACCTCATATGTGGTACCATTTGAAAGCTTAGAGTCTACTTTCTGGGAGATATGCATCACTTTGGCATTTGTTTTACACAAAGTAAAGTATTTACACTAGATTACTCTGGTACCACTTCCGCCTGTATTTGGCCCACCCAATTTGAAAAGCTTCCCATACACACATACAGTGGTCTAAGTTCAAAATGTTGGTGTCATTTTACAGGAAACCCTTTGAAGTTACATAAAACACTGCTAAAAGTGATAAACAAATATAGGTTGTCTGAGCTGTAATAACCCCATTTTTTTTGTTTGTTATAAATTCATTTTTGAAAGTGTGTAACTCAGGCCCTGTGAGCTCTAGCACCCTTCAGACAGTTTGGGCTGTTTCCAGCGTATTCAATTAATTTAATGACACTGGGATATTGCATTTATACAACTGGATATGGGGGGGGGGGGGGTCCACCCTTCAGACCCATTTGAATAAATCTTGCATACAACATGACAAAATTCTTTTTTCCACTATTTTCCGGAATTTAGTGTAAACAGCCCAAACTGTCTGCAGGGTGCTAGAGCACACAGGGCCTGAGTTACACACTTGCAAAACTTAATTTATAAATAAAAAGAATAAAAAAGCATCTCTTTTTTGGGGGGGGGGGGGGGGGGGGGTTATTACAGCTTAGACAACATATACTTACATGTTTATCACTTTTAGCAGTGTTTTATGTAACTTCAAAGGGTTTTCTGTAAAATGACACCAACATTTTGAACCTAGATCACTGTATGTGTGTATGGGAAGCTTTTCAATTTGGGTAGGCCAAATCCAGGCGGAAATCCCAAAAATGGTCCCAGATCTTAAGAGGTTAAAACATAACAGCATCAACTCCACACTACACAGCGTCAACATTTTGAAAGGGAACTAAATCCATAAAATGATCCCCTGATGGGAACCCTAAAAAGATATGTATTTTTTTATTTACAACAGTTCCTTCTGGTCCTCAAGGACTGGCTCAGAGGTGTTTCCAGCCATGCGCTATTATACCTGTATCACCACGGGAACCATTCACCATTTGTATTACCCTGCTTGCAGCATTTCTCACAGCGAGTATCATGGCGGAGGAGCAAACCCACTATAATTTGAAAAATAATAAGAGTATTTTTAGGTGAAAATATAGTTGTTTAAACTTCAAATATTAGTTGTTGTTTTCTTTATTGACAGGGTATCGTTTTAGTGAATCCATAATGATTTCCATTTAAATTGTTTATATTATGTTTGCTCCACTAACTTAAATTAAGAAAGGAATTGATCTCATCGACATTAGTCATTCCTACAGAGGCTGCTTTTTTATTTGTTCACTTTTATTTGCAAGTATGAGACAGCTCCTAAGTCACGTATACTTTGCCAAATGGAGTCTCTTGAGAAACTGGACGATACACAGTTGAATTTTTTGAAAATCATTTTGTTGCATTAAAATGATAAGATCCTCTTTATAGACAGTTTGTGGTAGTGAAAATTACTGGAAAGACATTCATTATGCAGGCACATCGGTTTTCAGAGCAATTCAGAATCTCTTATATGAGACTATATGCTAAATATAGTTGAAATGCCAACAGAGACAAATGATAATGAAATTCTGCTTGAAGTCACCACAATTACTCTGAGCATACAAATGCAGCATGTAGCTTATATTAGGATTTATAATGGTTTAGCACTACTTTAGTTACTCCTGTCAGTCACAAATCCTTCCAGACCATGGATCCACTCAGCTAGAAAGAGTTTTATTTACATACAATAGAAGGCTGTGTCCAGTGGGTTTACAGTGTTTATATTTAATAAACAAATATAAATATTAAATCACCATTGAATATTCATGTGCCTCAGCTTTCCAGCTGTTGTGATGTGTGTGTTTAGTTAAGAGAATTTGGGCGTCCAACACTGTTAGACATTTATAAGAGATTTTACAGTAACTTACTGGCAACACTGTTGCCAGTAAGTTACTGTATTTGAGATTTACAGTACAAGAACCGCATTTCAGTTTACAGTAACTGCATGTTACTGTAATTTTGTAATACAGTACCGTTACTGTAAACCTTGTTAACAGTGCATTAATCCTAATCCTATTCAATCATTAATACTTACTGAATTACATTAATTCTTACATTAATCTATCCTACAGAAGTAATCCAAACAGACAATTATTATGAAATATAAAATTCTTTATTTAAAACATTTTAAGTGCTTTAACTTAAACATTTAAATGTGTGGAAAAAGTTCACTTTAAAACATCCTCGAATCAAATCTTATTTTCAGAAAATTATGTATAAAAGTAATCAGATTGCATTCAATATCACTTATTATTTAAATTTACATTTATGCATTTGGCAGACGACTTGCATTGCATTCAAGATACACATTTTACATTTTGTCAGTTCTTGCTTTCCCTGGGAATTGAACCCATGACCTTGCTAGCACCACACACTATTGTTTGAGCTACAATTTTAAAAACTCTGCAGAAAATAGTTGGTAGAATACTGTAAATAGTTGGTTGAAGAATACTGTAACTTTGGTGCAAAATACACATATACATGAATAAAATATAAACAAAGAGCAAATTAATTCTGAAACAAGTTATCACAACACAACACAACACAAACACAAGTTTCATGTCTGTACCGATCTGTGCCATCTTCCACATTGGATGATTTCAAACAGGAACCAGGATTCTGCTCCATTATGGCAAGAAGTCCCTCTAGATAAGAATGATATGAAGTTAGTCATACAATTTGAGTAAACACAAACTTTTTACACTGTTGGAATTTAATAAAAAATAATAATCCCATTACAATTCATCATAATGGTAAAATACTATTTTATAGACAGTTAACACTTTGAGGTACACCTAGCTCAACGTATGCTGTCTAGTCTAATCCAGTCCTGCAATGCCTTCATGAAGATGTGAAATGAAATGTTCAGTTTTTGTTTTAGCTGGTGATTCAATGTAATGAATATTTTGAAGAATGTACTTTGTAGTGATGCTGAACCTGATTGCATATTAGAGAGGTGTCTGTTATTTAGCTTAACAAAACTGATATTGAGTAAAAAACTAAAGAAAACTGTTAGTACATAATAGTAGCAGCAGCACAAACTATATGCTCCAAAAAAGTAATATTACTGAATCACCTCAACATGATTTCACAAACTATTTAATCAAAAACAACAATGTAACCTTTTATTGCAGGATGGATTACATGTATACTGCATTAGCTTTAGTAAGGTATCCTCAAACTTAATGCTGCATTCACACGGGACGCTTCTCATTTACTTTGAATGGTTGACGTCATGCGTTGCTAAACTGAATTGTGGGTTCCGTCGCGTCGCTTCACTCACGTTGCAAGCGGCAGAAGTTGAAAGGTGTGTTGGACATCAGCTGTGGCTGGATGCAACCAATCGGCGAGAGTAGCCGCGTGCAGGCGAGGAGGAGCTGCAAACACAGACGTGAAGTCGGACACTTTCTGCTTCCCGCAGTGATGCTCGCGCGGTGTTTGCACACTTTATCAGCTGAAGTGAAATAAATGCAATATTTGTCAATACACAGATGTTTCAGAGACATTTTTTGTCATGTAATACTTTATGCACTGATTAATACAGCGTGTGTTTGTACAAGAATAAAGTTAACATACAAGCCTAAACTATCAATGAAGTGGGGGTCTACATTTTTCATTTATTTTATTTTGATAAACATGACAATATAACATCGCAACTACATGAAAAGAGGTTTAACTGTTATAAAAAAGAGATTTGTGCACATTAGAGGAACTGAAGGTTTTAGAATAAACACGAAACACATGTGATCGCTGTCATGCGGAGAATCTGGCCAATCGTGGAACAGCTGTGTCCTCATCAAAGTCTGTGCAGTCGCTCTGGAGAAACTGCACCGGCTGTATTAGCCGACTGCTCTCGAATCGCTCTCGCGGTGCTTTGATGCCATACGTCACTGTCACGTGGCGTCGGCGCTGTGTCAGGTCAGACAAAATTTCTAACCGGCATGACGCCCTGTGTGAATGCAGCGTAAGTGTCTGTGTACATTACATATCCTATTAAAAAAGTGTCTCACCTAGTCCAAGTTTTTCCATTCAAACTCCATTAGGTGGCGAAGGAAGGATGACACTCTGTTGTTGATTACAGTTGTCTTCCTGTTCACAACTTCCCCGGTCTTCCGACTCACTCCGGTTTAGGTGGTGCATCTTGTTCCCACCTCTGGGTTTTTCCTCACGAAAAAAACTTAAAGCAAGAGAAAATTAAGAGAATAAAGATATTTTAAATTTCATCACCCTTAGTGCCTTTGCTTTAAATGTTTTTGGTAACACTTTAGAATAATGGTCTGTCATTAAAGGGATAGTTCACAAAAAAAAAAAAAAGTAAATTCTGTCATTTACTCGCCCTGTAGTTCTAAACCTTTTAAAGAATGTTTGTAACCAGATAATTTTGAGGCACCATTCACTTCCATAGTAGGAAAAAATTACTATAGAAGTGAATGGTGCCTCAATCTGTTAGGTTACAAACATTCTTCATCTTCTTTTGTGTTCAGAAATGTATTCAGGTTTGCACTTGAGCAACATTATTCTAAAGTTTTGCCATGTTTTTTTCATAAATTATATTTCATCTGCCAAAATCATCCAAAAATTGTCCAGGACTGCTTAAATTCCAGAAAATAAAATTATAATCTGTCAGTCCTGGACAAACACAGTTTTGGATTATTTTAGTATAATATAATTTATGAAAAAAAAACATGGTACATGGCTAGTTACAGCTAAAAAGAGGTGGAAAAACTAAATAATTTTGTGATTCAGTTAAACAGACCCGACTAAAACATACAAGAAAAACTTTGAATTATCAGTAATATGTGGAGAAACAAAGAGGAGTAACGTTACTTACCGTTGTATGAGTTCCAGTGTCGCACAGCACAAGCAGGCTCCTGGTATTCTTATCTAAAATGTTAAATAAATAATGTCAATCCAAATGTAAACTTTGCTTGTTAACGACATTATTTTTTGCAACTAGTGGCCAACGTTAATTTACTAACTAACGTCGTCCTAATGTACGCTTAATATGCTCGATAAACAAAATCTTCATTGTATTGGTAAAGTTAATTCAATAAACTCACTAACGTTAAGTCTTTTTAAAAATAAAACGTTAGGTTTATGTTACCTCAGTTTTAGTACCAAAGCTGAAGCAAATGATAACCTAACGTTATGTAAAGTATGTTGTCCGGGCCGTGAGCTCTCTCCTCGGGCAGTAACGTTACACACGACGCTGGCTGCACTGGTTCTTAATCTAATTCAATAAACTCATTTTTTTTTTTAAGAAAACGTTAGGTTTACCTCAGTTTTTAGCAGCAAAGTTTAAGCAAATGATAACCTAACGTTATAAAGTATGTAGTCCGGGCCGTGAGCTCTCTCCTCGGGCAGTAACGTTACACACGACGCTGGCTGCACTGGTTCCTAATCTAATTCAATATACTCATTTTTTTTAAAGAAAACGTTAGGTTTACCTCAGTTTTAGCAGCAAAGTTTAAGCAAATGATAACCTAACGTTATGTAAAGTATGTTGTCCGGACTGTGAGCTCTCTCCTCGGGCAAAACTTACAACGCTGCACCGGTTCCTAATCTAATTCAATAAATTCATAAAACGTTAGGTTTACCTCAGTTTTTAGCACCAATGCTGACAAGCTAAAATTGGGGTGCAGACAACCGCGGATAGTACAAATCACACTTACCTTGCTTGTTTGCCGTTCTCACGGGGGATGAAAAAATCTTCGCAGGGTGTCCGGACACAGCTCATATGTTCTCTGGAACCGTGAGCTCTCTCCTCGGGTGAAACTTTCAACGCTGCACTGATGGTTCCTAATATAAATCTCAAGCAAATCCTGTCGATCCCAATTGTGCCAAATAGGCCGTTGTGGTAAATACAGTATTATACTTTATTTTTTAAAAATACAGGAAATCACTGTATTTGGTGTTTGACGTCATAGAAAATACCCATGATGCAACGGGAATTACAGTTATTTACTGTAAAGAGAATTTACAGTATTATACTGGGTGATATATAGTAAATAACTGTACAAATTACAGAAATGTCTAACAGTGAAACTAGTCTATAGAAATAATGTCATTATTTTCCTAAGGGTGGTACAGACGACAGGTTTTGGTGCAGTGAGTCGGAGCTAAAGAATCACAAGCAAACACACACACACACACACACACACACACACACACACACACATCATGGCATTATCCCTGGATAACTTTCAATTCACTATATGTTCGTGTTGTTTAGATTATATGCATAACATGGACAGACATTTGGTGCAGTTTCACTCACTGCCTGCAGTTTCGACTCATGAACGGGAACAAACACACACTTGAGGAACTCCGAAAACACAAACTGCATCTACGGTTTACTTAACACTGGGTTATTTGGGAAGCTGAACAAGGTTATCTTTCCCTCACAACGGTAAAACTACATGCTGGCAAATTAAAAGAGTTTGGTAAAATGACAAAACAAATGAGTATGTTTATCCATGAAGTACAAAAATGACAAAGGTGACTAGTTAGGAAAAGACAAAAACTCAATACCACTGAAAAAAAAGTAAGCCTCTATCTAAAAGTATTGCACATGATCCATCGCAAAACCTCAGTGAAGAGATGCTTAATGCTTAAAATATGATTCGTTATCCTTTGATCTCTGACAACGGAAGTACAATGAAAGAAGTTGTATTGATCTGCACCCTTCATCAGCAGCCAGAATCGAACCGCTTCTGTTTGAGTAAATGCCTGTAATCTCCTAAATCTCTACACTTGATTGCATCCTATAATTACCTTGCCTAACCTGACCTATATATGAAAGTGTGATACTTAAAATTGTAAACCTAGTTTTCAGCATGCCATCCGATCAGAAACACTGAGAATCTTTTGAATCATGTTCACCTCAAAAAGTGTCATTACCAATCAGCAAATGGGTAGACATTAAGGACAGAAAGAGATAGTAAGGATTGAAGTAGTTCAGATGGGTGAGCTCACCAGTGGTATTGTTTCTGTTGCGGGCCTCTTGTCTTTTTGTGTGAATGCATTGCTCTTGAGCCTTCATATGCTCAGCCACCAGAGCACATGCTGGATGAATCGTTTCCACCTGTGAATGATGATTAAAAAAATGTGTGAGGCAAATGAAATTAAAAAGTGCAGCACATACTAAGAAAATGCATAAACATGCTGAGCCCATTATGGAAAGATGGTGAAAGAGCAATTTCACAATTTTAGTCACTTGCCATTAAGTCAAATTGACAATGAAATCAGGAAGAATTGTTAATTTTTTCAAGAATTATTTGCTAACAGCTTGGACACATGTTTAACTCCATTTGTGTTCCACAGAAGAAAGCTCACATGCATTTGAAAAGACAAAAGGAGAATAGATATTTTGGGGGGTTAAAAGATTCAAAATACATTGTATATCTATTTATCAGACTGAGCCTTAGGAACATCTTGTCAATAAGCCCCAGCCACGCACCAAAATTAGTCTGCACAATTTCATTATCTCTGAAGCAGCCGTTGAACCCATTTGAGCATCTCTTGCCATCATTTACTACAATTAAATGCATTAGAGATAGAGAGATAAATAAAGAGAGAATAACTAGTATATAACAAGATGTGTGGGATGTTGTCTCATCGACAACATAAAAAGGAAAAGTTGCTTCTGTTTCACCTCTTTGCTGCATAAAAAGACCTGTAATGGCCACCCACTTATTCCTGAGAGGAATGAGAGAGAGTCAGAGGTGGGTGAATGCTAATGATCCGATTAAGCCTGAGGTTACGGTGGAATGAGCAGTAGAAACAGATTCAGGAGTTCCTGAAACAGACCTACGTATCTCCAAAGGAAAATAAGATGGTGAATCATAAGAATACTAGAAAAAGTGAATTGTTGTATTTATTCTAGATGGATGCCTCGGGGGTCTATGTGTCATATCAGTCATCTCCTGTGTAAATCAAATCAATAGTATGACGTCAGTGTGGAAATCGAAGTAAACGTTCCCAGCAATGTTATTCATCCAGTGGTTGACATTGCGCATGTCCCTTTCACTGGGCTTAGTGGGATAATAGGCAGAAATTAATGTTATCAGGACACAAGTTGACGCAATAAGTGAGAGCGCTAGTGTGAGTGTGTTTATGGCTGTTTGTGTTTAGAAAAGTCTGCATTTTTGCTTGTCTATTTGTATGCGAGTGTTTAGTGCTTATGTTTTCTTCAAAATCAAAACCAGAACAGATGGTTGCGCTGTTGGTTTCAGTGACCTCTGTCGCCTGCTGGCAGTCGAGATAAGAGAGGAGGGATTGTGGATGAGTTCAGGAAGTTTTCTCAGGTTTAGATACAGTGCATTTGTACAACAAAAGAAAAGACTCTCACAAACATGTCAAGCTGAATCTGAATCTTCAGGATGGAAAATGCTTTCAAATACCTAGCCTAAAACACCCATCTTATAAAGCAGAAAAAATATTTAATAATAACAGGATACATGTTAGTGCTGTTAAAGGGATAGTTCACCCAAAAATTTAAATTCTGGCTGCCGAGATCTGCTTGGTAGTAAAAGTAGTCCATTCCATTCCTATTCATAGTCATTTGAAGGCAAAATGAAAGCACATTCAAACACTATCGGTCACAATATATTGTACATGACATGTCAAAGAAATTTTATGTAATTCATTAACAACGAACCTGGCGACAGCTTTTAAATGTGAATGAGATTTGAATGCTATGTCAGTAAGGAACATTTAACAACTTAAATTTCTTTAAATGTAGTGCACGTTAAAATTGACTGCTTTTGTTATTTTAGATCCTTTCGTGTTCTATGGAAGACAGTGTTTAAACCAACATGAGGGTGAGTAAATGATAAACCCTAAAAGTTTATTCTTGGCTAATGATAAACCCAAAAAAGTTTATACGTGGGTAAACAAATTGATTACTCTGAATACAGAACTAGAGTTTTGGTGATAGAACATTTTGGTGGTACTGTATAGGATGAAAAAAAAGCTAGATTTAGATGTATTGCTCATATATAATACAGAAAAATATAATTTTGAATTTATACAATTTACCTTTATGTTTTATATATAGCATTCTATAAAAATATAATTTGCATTAAAAAAATACTTGGTACACTCAAAAAAAAAGGTTCTATATAGCACTAAAAGTGGCTTTTCGTCGTAATCATAGAGGAACCACTGTTGGTGCTATATAGCACCATATCTTAACATGTTCTGTATATGGCAGCGGTGCTATATAGCACCTAGTCAGTGGTGCTATATAGCACCTTAACCGCTGAAGAATGATGAAGAACCACTGAAGAACCACTGAAGTACCAAAATTGGTGCTATACAGCACTTAAAAAGGTTTCCCTATGATAACGTGCCAAGAACCAATTTTAGTGCCAAATAGAACCTTTTTTTTTTTTAGAGTGTAAGGTTGTAATTTTGGCTGTTGGGGAATAAAATGCGAGTTTTTGCATTGAAACACCACACAGTAAAGTTGCACTTTCAATTTAATCAATTCCCAAATCTCTCTTTAAAATGAGACTGTTTGTCTGTATATATGTGCGGTTGAGTATTTATAAAAGAAGAAATCGAAAAGCAATGGTTTGAAAAAAAAATAAAGAAGATGCATATCGTGTCAAGTTTGCCTATGCGTGAGTATCTATAAAAAGAGAGTGAATATTGAAAAGACATTTGTGTGGGAAAATTTGGCAAGATCAACAGCTGCGTTTAGTGAAAATTGTACGCCACTGAATGCATAATAACCTTTTTACTTATACATAAGAATTGCATGTAATACACATATTAAACCCAAGCAGATACTACAAATCATTTCCTCAAGCCATAGCTCATCTTAGACATACAGAATCTGTGAGGGGAATAGTAACGAGGAAAGACCTCTATGCATATACAACAAATTTCATTTGAGTGTCAGGGTGGGTGAGAGAGAAGCATTGGTGACAAACCTGGGCAATAAAGCACTTTATTTCAATTAAACTATTATCCAAATGACTTTTGACTGCATCCATGTGGCACTAAATGTCCCCAAAAAGTCAAGTCTCCTATCTTGCCAAAACCTATTACGGCACATCTGCTGATAAAGGGTGTTCAAGGCCGCCTCCATATGTCTCCCCACAAATTTACATGACAATGCACTGATAAAATGTATGTCATTAGTCTAAAAAAATGCTGCAACAATGAGCTAAAAAATACCTTTTTTTATCTTGCTGTCTTTATAGCTGCATATCTAAATATCTTAAGTAAATAGACGCATGTTGTCTACAATCACTTTAACCTAAATGCTCTGGTCACCTGATCTTAAATGTTAAACATGTTGAGAGGACAAATAAAGAAGAAAAATTACTGACAGATAAGGATCCTGTTATCAGTCAAATAGCATCCAGTGGCCCCGGGGAAGAGGCTCATGAACACATGGGATCATTATTATAGGAAATGAACATCCATTCAGGGAAGGAAAGCCATAACATTAGAGGGAGTACCAAACAACAACTACATTTAATTACAACATTGATTTGCGCTCTTCTTAGTGGCCTCCTCTTAAATTGGAATGGTAATCCACCTTTGTATTAGCTGAACAGAATGGTTTGGTAAACCTGACTTTTTTTTCCTTTTTTTTATGAAGGCCAATAAGTCGCATAAATTGCATGCTTGATTTTCATGACAGGAACCTGATTTAGCCACTGGATTTAAAATATGTCGGTGTTCCTGTACTGGAAATGGCCATCAAAACATCATTAAAAGGAGACCAGGATCTCAGGTCAGTACAGCTAATCAAATCAACATCTGTGACACATCAGCACATTAAATATAGCACTGGACTGATCCCTAGAGAAAATAGTGGCAATCAAACGGCATGGATTACACTTGAGCTACATCATTAGCTCAGTATGCTGCCTTTTAAAATTAATGTATATTCTGTGTATATCTATATATATTTATATTTCTCAAGGAAATCTCACATAAATCTAAAAGCTGTAAAAACACTTTTAAATTTTATGACGTGCAACTCAAACAGCATACGATATACTTTTGGTGCAGTGCCATGCCTTTTAAAATAAATATGTCATTCTCTCTCAGAAAATCTTACATGAATTAAGTGGCAAATGTCAATAAACTTTATTATCAGGGCCATTATAAAACACTTTTAACTTGTATGACGTGTCATTCAAACAGCATACACTATACTTTGTCTACATCAGTGGTGGCTTCTAAAATAAATATGCAAATATCTCTCAAGGAAATCTCACCTGAATGAACCAAGAGGCAAATTCTTAAATTTGCCATTGAATACTTTAGGAAAGCCAACATGGTCCTGTGGTTTATCATGATATAAACATTTGTTAATTATTTTATAGTTATGCATGCAGCATTAATGACTTCATATTAATTATGAATACTCATACTTTTAAAATTCATTTGTCACACAAAAGGTGATTAAAGATCAACAATGAGGCTGGTTAAACAAAACAACAACAAAACAAAACAAAAATCAATGGACATGTTATGCAACTAGCCAAACACATTTTAATGTCAAGGTCAGGGACATGACACACTTTTAACATCTATCATTTCATTTCTGACATGGAAGTATTTTTTTCTATTCTATAGCCCAAAACAAAATTCACTGACCAATAGGCTAAACAAATTGCAATGACTTCTTGATTTCAAAAGCACACAGAACAGCAACATTTTGGAACTCTGAAATCTCAATTCAAAAAGCACAATGCACATTTGTTAACAGTAACAATATAGTATTTTATAAAAATATTACAACATTTGGTATAAACGTAGGCTACAAAGCACAGGATCTCACATAGACAACTTACTGCTTTCCAGATGCTCTGGTGAATCCCCAAACTCAATAAAACGGCGACCAGTCTTACAGTTGACCAAGTTCTGAAGGGAAACATAATTAGGACTCCGGTATAATTGGAAAGAATGAAGTTTGTTACTGTCTGACCAAATTACGCAGAAGCCTCTGTTAGATCTCTGGATGTTTTCCAGAAGTCTCGATGTCTTCAACCATACTGTGCGTGCACTGTCGTTCAGCTCAAACACTCAGTTCTACATGTCTTATAAAGCTCGCAATATTTGTAATTGAATGAATCGTGTGCCTCTTCCTCATAACATCCCGTGAACAACCTGTCGCTGTGAGTTCCCAGCCCAAACTAGGTATGAGAGTGGCGCGCGTGGCGAAATGAAGGCATGGTGCGCCTCCCCTTTACGCACAAAATGAGCTCGCCAGCTCACTAAACAGCCAGTGACTTCACTCATTGGATAAACGTTGATTTCCAGTGGTTATTATTATAAACAGTTTGAGGGAAACAAAAGGTTTTCAACCGAAAACTAGCCAAACTGGTGGCGAGAGTGACACCACCAGGCGTAGACCAACGGTTACTTACAGCAGGTCTACAAAAAAAAAAAAAAGTCTTCCAGTTAAAATGATGAGTTCCTCAAATACAATTAAATGGTAACATATTATTACTTATATTGTTCAATATATTTCCTAGACATTGATGCAATTTATCGATTTTCTACTGCTAATTTATTGCTTGCAGAAATACCACGATATCAGGGTACAACGATGTAAACGTGATGTAGACTAACATTTGATTGTATTCTCCTCTAAACAGATGGAACAAAAACTCAATTGCAGCACTTCCCTAAACATTCACATTTCATTCACACGGAAATGTGGCTGATATTGATGCGATAAAGCCGAGCTATAGGATTTTGTGCCAATTCTAATATTGTAATATTTAATGTTTTTTAAATGCTATATAGCTATCTATCAAATGAGAATCGATACCATTTACTACTATATTTTGAGAAAGGTCTTGTCAATGATTTTGTTCAAGGCAATTAAATCAACAGTTTTTCAATAACTGAAGAATATGTATAAGCATGATATGGGGTAAAAAGAGCCCCTTCTTTTGGGTCTAAAGGCACTACTTTGGTGTGATAAAAATAGTTGGCTGACTTTTCTATTTGTTGGCATGACATGGTCAATATTATTGTACACCTTAGACCTTAGACCTTATAGTCAACCTTAGAGATAATCACCCTATTTATAATGAAATGATCATATATATATATATATATATATATATATATATATATATATATATATATATATATATATATATATATATATATATATATATATATATATATATATATATATCTGTAGATCTAGCCTTCCAGTCGGTGTAATTGTACAGTAAAAAAACTAAGAATTAAAACAAATTAACTTAAAATTTACAGTGACAAAACATAAACTGACATTCTATGATACTTCACAGTTGATGTTTTTTATTTTTATTATTATTAATTATGTACAGGTTTTCTGTTACATCTTATGTTGTTACATTAATGTGTATTGCATTATTTTAGAGTCGTTTGTGTTGGACACCATGATGGTGTTTTGTAGGCTATTTGTGTGCATGACACTGTGCAGCTTCTACAGTTTATACCAGTACATACTTCAGCTTGTGATGAACTTTGATTCATCATGGATTTTCTCTTTATCACCAGTGTTATTAATATGGTGGATGTCAAAACAGACTTTAGTAGCAGCGTGTGGCCTTGCTAATTCAGCAGAAAAGGGTTGGATTTACCAGTTACATTTTTTTGTTTGTTGTAAATTACAGTTTTAAATTGTAAAATATATATGTTGTTCTGTAAATATGTTTACACTTTTACAATTTTACTGAATACTCCCAGGTCTAAGGATCAAAGGTTTTTTATCCATATGTATCCCAAATTCAAAATTCATGAACAATGAGTGACCCAATGAGAGCACAATTTATTTATTTATCTTTTTTTTTTTTTGTGAGGTGAGGTGAGGTGGAACAAGAAAGATGAAAGATTAGTCCTTCACCTCATCTCAGTAATTGTTCAGTTAATTATATAATATCACATTGTGATAAATTATGCATGCCTCTCACAGTTTTAGTCCTAACGATAGTCCTTATTGTTTTTTCCCCATACCCAAATTATATTTCTTTTTAGTTCCCAGGTCTTTTCATTACCCTCATTTAGCCTTTTTAAATTTCATTGTGAAACTGTTATTGTCTTGTTTGACTGATCATTGTGCATATTTAATGAACTGCAGGGACTATATCAAGTCAACCTATGGTCACAATTGAGCATCTGTGTTTCTTTGGCTGTCCCTAAGGGAAATAATTTGCATGTATTTGATGTTTTTATCCAGCTAGGGAAAACATTTTCTTAGCTGGACAGCAGACCCCCGCAATGGTTACAGCTGCCTCGTCATGCTGAGAGAAAGAATGAGGGATAGAATTAGGGTGAATTCAGGGTGATTGGGACACTTTTTCCAAGTCATCTCAATAGCAAAAAGTGTCCCAATAATCCTGAATTCACCCTAGTTAAGGACAGACATTAATTTCCTCAATAGCTATCCTCAAAGATGACCTTCTTTAAACATACTGACCAATCATTTGTGGTAAACACTCATTGTGCTGTGTGATAAATACTCAGTTCTCTGACTAATGGCCAGATGCAATTTTCAGACTTTTTCATCGAAAAATAGAGCATTATTCTACTTCTCTATCTCTCTCCCACTCTCACTCACTTGTTCTCTACTCTATAGTGAACAACAAAACATCTCAGTCTATTAAATTGACATTTATTTGTATAGTGCTTTTCACAATACATATTAGCTGTGTCCCAAAGTGAAGACTGCGCACTTCGAAGGCCTGGCATGAATGGGCTTTCGAAGTGCAAGAAGGTCGAACCGAGGGACTACAAAAACCCTCCAATTGCTAATCGAAAGTAGTGGAATCACGGCCAAAGCGCAGGGGGTGGCCGATAGAACTATTGCTAAAGTAAAGACAACTTAAACCTGTGGACTAATAGGCTACAAACAACCCACAGCAACAGTGTAAAAGTTGCCCAATTTCAGACTTGGCAACACTGAACTGAGCATCGTTAAATGGCCTATAGCAGGTGTGTGACAACTGACAGCGGACGTTTGTGAGGGGATTTTAAAAAGGGAAATGGTGGCAGACTTGTTTTTTTGTTTTGTTTCGAATTTGCTTTGTATGAGTTTTATTGGATTTTGACATGCAAAGCCTGCAATGATTGGAGATGGACCACAACCAGGTAAATATGTATCCTATGTCACAAAGGTAACTCAGAATAAGTGCACGAAGATCCAATTGCGAGTGAAAGACAATTTATTGTCGGAATAACAAGTAGATCGCACGTCAAGTCCCACACTGGGCACAGAACCAGAGTTCAGAGCAGGAAGAGACAGGCAGCAGATACGATCCCGGAGACAGGTGCCTGTTGACGCAGGGACGCAATGGGCAAACCTCCTCGAAGGGTGAAGCCAGGACCGGGAACCGAAACCTCAATGAACTTCCAGGGAAGCGAACGACACACACACACACACGCGCACGCGCACGCGCACGCGCACGCGCACGCGCACGCGCACGCGCACGCGCACACGCACACGCACACGCACACGCACACGCACACGCACACGCACACGCACACGCACACGCACACGCACACGCACACGCACACGCACACACACACACACACACACACACACACACACACACACACACACACACACACACACACACACACACACACACACACACACACACACACACACACACACACACACACACACACACACACACACAGAACTGACAACAGAGTGTGGGTGAGGAGACATTAAATAAGCAGGTGAAATGAGGTGCAGCTGTTGGTGATGATGAGATTGGCAGTAATCAATGACCACGCCTCCAACACAACCAAACACACACAGAGACAGAATGAGTCAGTGAATAGATGAACCGTGACATCCTATGGTTAACTGTTTAAAATGCAAAACAATAAACTATAGGAAAAATAGATGCCCCAATAGATGTGATTGATTGATGTGATTGATTGATTAATTGATCAAGTGATCAATTGACCAAGTGATTAATTGATTGATTTATCGAGTAATTGATTGATTGCTTGATTGTTTGATTAATTGCCTGATTGACCCTTAACCCTGATGTACTCTAATTTTCCATTCAGTTCCCATTCAAAGGGAAAAAACGATAATAGGAAGTTAAATATTTGAACTTTTACATTGTATTTTGAAAATAAGGATACATTTTACATGGTCATTTGAATAATGATTAGTTATTACTGAAGTTACTGAAGAGTAATTAATAACAGAATTCTGAGTGAACTAACCCTTTAAATACACAGAGGTAAATGAGGGAACAGGTGAACGTAATCAGTAACTAAGGGAACAAACTGGCACATATTAGGAAACTAGGTCAATGACTGGGCAAACAGGAACAGTTGAAAACAGAACCAAAACACAAACTAATTCAGAGCATAAACGTTACAGTTTGAGTTATGGTGAACCTGATGCTTATTAGTAGGCCTAATGGTTAACCTGATCAGAGATGGAAAATAAGGAAATCATCCAAAATATCCAATGCTGTGAAGGCTTCTTGAACAGAAACCCCCCTAAGATGAGACTGATGTATTCTGACTCTAAAAAGCATAGTCCAAAAGAAACAATTCTTCCATTGACGTCCTTGATCTGTTCTCATCATTGTCAATTTAAACTCATTTTCAAAAAACGAAAATATGTGGAATGTGCTACCTATAAAAACCTTCTCAAATTTCTCACTTTGTTAACAGTTCAAACATGTACTGAGTGCTATTAACATAAAATCAGCACTTTTCTGTTAGAAGGTGTCAGCATTTATTGGGATGTGTGCAACAAACTGACGCATGTGCTCCTTTTATTAGACTCTTGACTTTCATCTTCCTTCATCTGTGGAGTTATTCTTCATGCACATTAATGGAGGATGTGTTTGATGTCCGTTAGGTATCTCAGCTTATGATCAGCAAATTCAGTGACCTTTGCTGTGCTCAGAGAAATTGTGATGTACAATAAAAGGCATTACGTTATGCAGGCTTCACTGGAGTAAGAACTGATACGGGAATGTCATGGCAATAATTAGAATCATATATACTTAGACTTTAGAATCAATCATTTAATCAACGTCATAAAAATTATATATACATATATATCCTTAACTCATACATTTCTGAATTGTTTTTTTTTGTTTTTTTAAATAATATACACAGAAGAATTGATATCCACCAAAGGGCACTTCTCCCTAGTACATTGCAATATCATTATGAACTGCATTTCCCAGAACCCTTTGCCCGGACTTATGGTGCGTTCAAGTCATGTCTTAAAGATCGTATTTACGAGTTGAACACACATGAACGCCACCACGAAGTCGTAAATACCAGTGGGAAGTTCGGGATTTTCTTTAAGCCCCGATCTGTACGAGTTGGGGGCATGTCAGTGATAAAAATGGCGGAATCAATGGATGCAACGTCTGTAGTTGAATATAACGGGTATTTAGCAGTGACACTGTCAGGCTTTGTCATTTACAACAAAGTAAGCTAGCATTGTAATATGACAATTAGCCTAATATAACGATACCGTTTACAGTGGCTTCATAGATTAATTAAAAATGTAAAAGATTATAATTCACCTGATGCACATTCTTTGTTCTTCATTTTCTATTAGCAGAGTTAACAAACCTTGCTGTATTTTCGTAAAATTCAAAAAAAGAAGGTGCACCGCCATCTTGCACCGACCAAAGAGAACGCACATGATGTCATAAACACAACTTCTTGTAAATACGACATCCCAGGAGGACTTGAATGCACCATTATGCCTGATCATTGTCAGCTGTTGCTCATTATTTTGTTAAAGGAACAGTAAGTAAGTTTCGCTGCTAGAGGTCACTTATGGAGGGTATGCATTGATGTCACTTTTTCGCCAGAACACACCCCGTCAGCTGGACTGAGTGCCAAAAGAGCCCACTGCATGACTGGAGTTAATAGGGGTGTAGCGAGTTAGCTCAAAGGGAAAATATGAATAATTATTCATAACTCATTATGATTAATTATGAAAATTGAATCAGTTAATGAGATTAACTTGACGTAGCTACACTAACATTACAATGAAACAATCAATTCATCCTGTGAACACCAGTATTGATTATTAATTAATTCTAAGAGAAGGGTATTTTTCATGGCCACAGAAAAATTATACTTCCTTAGCATTTACAGCACTTACAGTGTGTAACAAAATTTATCATTTAAGTGACAATTTGTTTGCAGGCAGGAAGTCAGAACCAGATACATATTGTGCACAATTTTTATTAACTAAATCCCGAACTCAACTAAACTAACGGAAACGTACATACAATCACACATACTGTACATGAGTAGGATGGAAAGTGACAGAATGAAACCAGAAAACGGGAATGAAGCTATGGAAAAGAGTCATTAACCATGTAAAGAACCATCAGTTTATCTTCAAAGCACCTTTGTCAGGAGGATTTTACTGCTTATCGTAAACCTCTGGTTCAAATTAACTAAACTTGCAGTTGAAGCAGTTTCGTAAAGTTCCTAAATTGATGGTTCTGTGAGTCGATGGTGTCGAAGTTGCAACCGATTTCTTCTGCGTTGACTGAAGAAAATATGATGAGCTTGCACGGTTAGTTCAACTCCATCATGGTCGAGGAAGTTGCACATGGCTTCAGGTGTTGGTACTGCTGGCCCGCGACCGTGTGGTCCCACATACGCACAAACAACCAGGAGAAGCAGGAAGAAACGCTGATGGTTTCTCAGTTCAGTGGCGAGTTGGAATGAGGAAATTTCAGACTCTGTTTGAAGAGTTTTCTCTCTCGGCGTGGAGAATGAAGACCTAACAGGCCGTGGTGGAGGCCTGCCAGCAGGAGCCAGCAGATGTCATGTGTCGGTCGTCGGTCAAGAGAGAGAGAGGTGGATCTAAGTGTCTCCTTTTAAGGTCTGGGAGAAGTCACACCTCTTAGGGTCAACTTGACCAATGATATAGTTGGGATTTCCAAGTGGGAAATTCCTTGTGGGGGAGTTTATGGCTCTTGTTTTTGACATGATTAAACTGGGTTTGTGCCCATTTATACTCCAATTAATACAACAAATGCACACTGTAACCTATGAGGAAGTGACATACATTAAATTGTAAGTCGTGAAAAGAGCATTAATTTGATAGGAGACACATGAACTAGTAGTTTGCTCATAAGATATGCATAAAACAGAAATACCTGTAACACCACTCCAGCAGAGGGAGCCATCTCCCGAATACTGACTGGGATCTGCTCCCTCTTCCGCTTCTACTTTCACTTCCTGTTTTGTGACTATTTAGCCAGAGAAGCTGTATCCATACTTTGCAAAGTATTGCCAGCCACCCTGTCATACAGAGCGTTTTCCTTGTTTACTCGATTCCCTTCCACGTGTATGTTTCTGCCTGCTAATGTTTGATTATCTGGATTATCCCTTTTTGTCTTGATTGCCTGGTTGGACTGATATCTGTTTTGGACCTACTGCCTGCCTGCCACTCTGCCTTTAGATTTTCCCTTCCGTATGTTCACGGATTGGACTGATTGTATTGATCCATAGCCTGTCTAACGATATTTGTTTGTTCCTGCTGCTGCTCAATAAACACTCTGCAGATGGATTCTACTTCGGACTCTGCATCCTCATTACAGAATACTTCGCCAAACATGTACCCAACAGAAGCAGCCAACTTGCAAGTGGCATTGGCTTACCAGGCCGACACCTTGCATGGCTTTCAAGAGCAGCTCGTTCAACTCTGATCAGTCAATAAACATCTGACTCACTACATCCGCTCTCTTCCTCCACCCTCGCTAAACATGCTCGCAAGCCTTGCTCTCCCAGACAAGTTTGATGGTTCGTTGTAGAGGCTTTATTCGCCAAGTCAGAATATACTTCGATCATCAAAGAGAGAAGTTTGAGTCAGATGAAAAGAAGTGTGCATTTTTAATGGCATTATTGACTGGCAGAACGATCGACTGGGCTTCTGCTGTGTGGGATAGTGACATGTGAATTACAACCTCTGCGGATTATTTCATTTAACAATTGTGAGAAGTGTTTGAATATCCTGCGGGGGGCAAGGATATATCAACACAACTTCGTCACCTCTCCCAAAACAACCGCACAGCAGCTGACAATGCAGTAGAGTTTAGAACGCTGGCAGCCCAGAGCTGTTGGGATGATATCTCTCTTAAAGCCGTATTTCAGCGAAGTCTCAGCCCCTAACTACAAATGGAGTTGGCATACAAAGGAGATGATTTATCGTTTTCTGAGCATGTAAATCTGGCCATATATATTCACAACCTTATGAGACAATCTCCTTGTAACCCCTGCATTCACTGTAACAACCACTGAAACCAAGGTCAGCAATGAACCTATGCAACTAAACTTCTCAAAGCTTTCTGAAGAAAAGAGTATGAGACGTTGACAGCTCTTCCTGTGCTTATACTGTGGCGAGGCAAGTCACCGCAGCTCGGGATGTCAACAGAAGAGCCAAACTGTCTCTAGGGTAAAGATCGAACACTTTGCATTACTTAGCAATGAGTCCTTCACACTTCCTGTTACCCTAAGAACTGAGAATCTTTCTGTTAATTTGACAGCGATGGTTGATAGATTTTGGAGCTGCCTTCAACCTGATCAACAAGGACCTCGCCCAAAAATATAACATCACGGTTCACTCTGCCAATCAGGATTAAGGCAATCGACGATACACCCATCGGAGAAGGAATAACTTATCAAACTAAAACTCTAACTCTTAATGTGGGACTGTTTCATCAAGAATCCATTTCTCTGTACCTCATGGACTCTTCCCAAGCATTACATCGTTCTTGGATTTCCGTGGCTGAACACTGAGGACTCAAGCATTTCCTGGCAGCACGTTGAGCTAACTCATTGGTCTGATTTCTGCATGAACCATTGTTTTACCGCAAACCCCCTTCCATGTCTCAAAACCAGTGTGGAAAGCCCTGAAATGAACCTGAAAGTTGAAATTCCAGCATGCTACCATGACTCAATGGAGGTATTCAGTAAAGTCAAGGCAACCCAATTACCTCCTCATTGTCCTCCCTAATGGCATGCCTCCTAAGAGTAAGGATTACCCTCTGTCCCGAAATGAAAGTCAAGCATGTATCTCAGTCATTCTTTGCAAAGTCTTGCTTAGTGACACTGCAATTCTGAGCTGTCTTTGGTTTCCAGTGTTTATGGTTTTGATTCTCGTGCCTGGTTTCCTGGATTTTCTTGTTTTCTGTCCTGTGATTGTTTGCCCCGTGGTTCTGCCCCTTGTCTGGGTTTACAATTCTGGATTATCCTAAAATAAAGCTGCATTTGGATCCTCAACCCTGTGGGCCCTATTTTAACGATCTGAAACGCAAGTGTCAAAGCGCGAACCGCAAGTAACTTTGTGGGCGGGTCTCGGCGCTGTTGCTATTTTCCCGGCGGGATAAATGGCTCTTGCGCCCGGCGCAAATCTAAAATGGGTTGGTCTGAAGTAGCTTCATTATTCATAGGTGTGGTTTGGGCGTAACGTGAATAAACCAATCCGAGCGTCATCCAACATTCCCTTTAAAAGCAGGTGCGCAAGTTCCATTATGGATTGCTATTATTATGGCGTATTTACCAGGCGCACGCCAGGAGCGGTTCACAGCCGAGGAGACTGATGTGCTTGTAAGAGCAGTGAAAGACAGAGAAGTGAAGTTGTAATGTTGTACATTATGGTAAAGGTGATTTCACAGTCTTTTTTTTTTCAGTGTTTCAGTTTTTTCAGTTTTTCAGTCGATTTTTTTTCCTGGTTCTTGACGGACAAACCAATTTGTCAGATGTCCTTATATACATATATGTCTTGCCACTATTGGGCAAACAGGTCTTATCCTTAATTATTACAATTAGCCTGAATCATTTGTAAGCTAGATTTATGCCTATTTTTTCACATCTTCGTGGCACACCACAATGATTTCCGTCATCTCATGTGTTAATATTTTTTTAGTGTAACAATTTATGATTTGCAAAAATAACTGTTGCATCTGTGTAGATTACATGAGCAAAGTGTATGCGCGTTGTGCACGCTATACATTATGGTCAAGCATGCGCCCTTAAAATAGCATAATGAACAACGCGCAACGCGCCACTGACTTTAGACTAGGTTTTTTCTGGTCAGTGGCGCAATTGTTTAATGGAACAGCAAAATAGCACCAGGGATTGTTTGCGCCGGAACACGCCTCCTTTTTTGCGCTGAACCGCCCAGGGAGCGCAAGTTCATTCACTAGTTTAGCGACGTGCTTCTTCTTCACGGGTGCAAAATAGGAATGACACATGCGTCGGTGTACAAAGTCAATTGCGCTGGGTGCAAGATAGGGCCCTGTGTCTTCAAGCAGTATGTGACAATACCATTCAAACATTTGTGGTAAGATAAAATAAAAATAAAAATTAAGACATCAAGGATGCATTAAATTGATCAAGAGTCACAGTGAAGACATTAAATGTTATAAAAGATTTCTATTTAAATAAGTGCAAATGAATGCTGGTCATTGAACTTTCTCAGCTTTCTTTTCGGGGTGGCCTTGGGTGACACCAGCTTTTTTACGGCTTTAACAGCAGATTTTTCTCAGTTAAAAAGAACTGACACTGGCACAAAGGCCATGTACACAATCCATCTGAACTAAGTTATCACTTTACCTATTAATATGGGACATGCCAAGGCTGCAAATCTATATATTAGGCTATACATGGTTATACACGCTCACTCACACCGCCTATGTTACTCACATATTCTGTGATAGCACAAAGAAAGCACAGTTTGCACTTTGCAACGAACATATTAATGAACACGTCCTTGCAATGAAAATATTAATGAACACGCCCTTGCATTTAACAACAATATTTTTTTTTTTTAAATGTGCGATGTTTACTGACAACTATAAGCCGTTTGATCCGATATAGGCTACTCAAAGAGCTCTAGTGGTATACAGAGACTCATTTGGAAGAGAATGTATGCCAGTTTGTTGAGCTGCAGTTACATGAAATTTCGTTTTATGTGTGTTCCACATCCCTTTTAAGTTATTCCACGCAGGATATAGGCCTATATTTTCTGTAGATTTGTAGCAGGATTTTTTTTGGCCATCCCAATAAAATCACTGGGTCTTACCTGGCCACCCCTGAAAAAAAGTTCTGGCTACGCCCCTGTTCAACATTGATATTAAGAAAAGTTACCTGAGAACAAAATCTGAATATTAGAATGATTTCTGAAGCACGTGACTGTCACAGTCAGAAGAAAAGATTCAAAGATACAAGTTATTTATTGAAACGTGCAAATACCAGGAATGAATCCAATAATTCAACAGCTTTAGAAAAAGTCACCACTTAGCGGGTAATGTAAAGTCTCTTTGTCCTTTGCAAGTAGGCCCTATGGATGAGTGAAGATTGTCAATGCAAGATGATTACAAAAGGTAAGTATCCACAAGGCAGGTAAGAAGGTAATACACACAAGAGTAACAAGACTAGACAATGTGAGAGTGTGGGTGGTGTGCTTAATGCTGCCTGAAATTCTGTACTTCCCACTTCTGAAGTCGTGATTAAAAGCCCATCGCAAGTTTTGAGTTGAGTTGAGAGGGTGTTCATGTCCAATTTTTTAACTAGGAAACTAGAATTTACAATAATTCCGATAGCATGTGAAGGCTGCATGCATTAATGTGGTGCTGCTGATGAGGGTGATTGATGGCATGTGCGGGTGATGATTGAGTGTGTGCAAGTGGGAGCCAGGAGGGATACTGGGAAACATGATGCAGTGCCTGGAGATTGTGACAGTGACACTGAAGAGAAATAATGCTGAAAATATAGCCTTGCCATCACAGGAATAAATTACATTTTATAAAAACAATTTTGATTTTATAATAATATTTCACAATATTACTGTTATCACTAATTGCATATTGTTCAACTTCAGGTAGATATTTATATCCTACATGTCATTATATCAAGGATGACAAAAAAGATCTCCTGTACTGTACTAAAACATGCATCCAAAACCAATAAGGCCAAATGTCAATTAATGTGTAAGCCATTCACTAGGTAAAATTTTATTATATTTTGTGTTTAATTATTAAATGCATGATTGAAAGGGCATTAATTATGTCTCATGCATGTAGTGCAAATGGTGTCATAAGGTATTTGTCCATAAATAACATGTTCTTGTGGAGTTGCAGAGAAGTTTGTGTAGACAAGTTGGGTGCATACAAAAGCAAGATGCATAAACTGAAAAAAGCAAGCTACCAAATACTTGACAATCATTGGAAACTCTCAAATGTCTATCTTTGCTTAAAATAATTAGACAAATATATACAGCAATTGTAGAAAATGCACTTACCTTTGGTAAGCATATGTGTATGTGTGCCTTTGTAAATCATCCTGTTGTTAACCTCTTTGTCCTGTGCTGCATAAAAATTACCATAGAACAGATGATGATGTTAACGACTGTGCATCTGCTGCATTCACTTAATTAAAATAACTATGCTGATTGAAGTTTATGGAATGCATTTAATATTACTTTCCTTGGTTCTGCTTTGTAGCTACTGTTTGGCAAAATTACATATATTATATGTTCAACAGCAGATGTTTTTGTTAACTAAATTAATTACAAGAATTCAAGAAGCTGAGAATACATAATGCTTGCATCTGTTTGCTTCACCAACAAAAATAGTTTTTTTTAACCCTTTCAAGCGTGAGTTTAAAATATTCTAGCTTTTCTAGCTATTTTCTAGCTATTCTAGTGTATTTCTGTATTTGGTTGTGTTGTGAACCTTTGCAGCGTGTTTCTTTATTTGGTTGTGTTGTGAACGATTGCAGCACGTTTCTGTATTTGTGTTGTGAACGTTTGCAGCACGTTTCTGTATTTGTGTTGTGAGTGTTTGCAGTGCGTTTCTGTATTTGGTTGTGTTGTGAACGTTTGCAGCACATGTGTTGTCAAACCGATGAAGATGTTTTCTTTATTTGCTGGTGTTTTTTCTATTTGCATGTGTTTTCTTCAGTTGCAGCGCATTGAGCTCTCTCAGCCACCGTAGTCTTACCATGTCATCAACTACAGTATTCCGATTCTCAAATATGTGTGAGTGTGTTTTGTCGTTTAAAAACCTTTATAAATGATCTTGATCTATAAAGCTTTCCTATAGCTTAAACAGTAGAGCATGGCGCTGGCAACGCCAAGGTCATGGGTTCGATTTCCAGGGAAAGCAAGAATTGACAAAATGTAAAATGTGTACCTTGAATGCAATGTAAGTCGCTTTGGATAAAAACGTCTGCCAAATGCATAAATGTAAATGTAAATGTATAACGTGAGATAATAAATCACGGTTCCTCAAATCTTACCCTGGAGGTCCAATGCGCTGCAGAGTTTAGCTCCAACCCTAATCAAACTCACCTACCTGTAGTTTTCTAATTAACCTGAAGACATTGATTAGCATGTTCAGGTGTGTTTGATTAGGGTTGGAGCTAAACTCTGCAGCGCATTGGACCTCCAGGGTAAGATTTGAGGAACCCTGGTCTAAATGATCTGTCTAAATCTGTGTTAGTGAGCACTTCTCCTTTGCCGAGATAATCCATCCACCTCACAGGTGTGGCATATCAAGATGCTGATAGACAGCATGATTATTGCACAGGTGTGCCTTAGGCTGGCCACAATAAAAGGCCACTCTAAAATGTGAGCACCTTGCTGTTGTTACATAGTGACTACTAAACCAGATTTAGACTACTAACAACATGCGCCAGCACAAACCCTCTTTTACCGTTAAAAAACTACTGTCATGATTTACTAAAGACACACAGTGGAAAAATTTGCGCTAAAAAGGTGTGGACATGCGGTCATTATTCTGGCTGACTTATTACATATGCATTTGTAGTTTCCCTTTCAGACGCAAAATGTATGGGAGGAGAGGGAATCATGCACGGTTATTTACACAAATTTGCGCTCGTCAATGTACTGGTGTTTGCTTTGCACCATTATTGACTGCCTAAAAAAAGCACGTCCTAAACCAGATGCTAACTGGTAGATTGCTGAATGATCCGGCTGCATCTGTGTTCATTAATGTGTGCATCATCAGTAGATCACGAGCAGAACTTTCCACTCCCATCAGCGCTCTTGTGGAATTGCGTTCTCACGCTAATTTGCCCTGTTTAGTAAATCTGGCCATTTGATGTTTAAGTACAAAGTAGGCCTATAGAAAATCAAGATGTGTAAATAAAGCTCCGTAAAAACTATACTTGCCTTTTTGCAACACTATCTTGTAAGTGTGCCCCATTAAGTAATCAAAAGTTCAACACGCACTGGTGGTCTTCACACACACTTGAACACCTGAGTCAAATAAAGGAAATGTCATGTAAGTAGGCAAGTGGCCAAATACCGCAATTGTGGGTATTGGTAGTGTTGTAGTCAAGACCACCTAAACCGAGACCAAGTCGAGACCAAGACCAGCGTGTGCTGAGACCAAGACAAGACCAAGACTTTGTGGGGTTGAGACCAAGACAAGACCAAGACCAGACCAGCACTCCTTAAATTCATCTAAAAGATCCATATCTACTGTCTGAGAAATGACTTATATTTAATGGATAAATACAATTAGAATAGTAAGACACTATAATGCTGTTACCAATCAAATCACTGATAATGAAATTCATGGCACAGAAGTTGCATCTGAATTGGTACAATTACACCTGCATAAATAATGTCCAGATTAATTTAACATTAAAACATTTTATTTAACAGTCACGTAATCCTTTATTCAACCGATTTGTTCAAAGCAGCACATTCGTTTAATAACGAAATGTTGCCGAATTATAGCAAAGACACAGTTTAAAATGTCTTTTAATATTAACTTCTTGTTTATTGAACGTTTCTATAAATCCATATAATTTGCAATCACGCTTATATTCATGAAAATAGCTCTCTTGCGATATTGTTTAATTATAATCTGTTATATAAAAAAAACGAAATCTCAGAATTTTGTGGGCATTTATATTAATTTTGGGCATTTTTGAGACAATGCTGCATTGATTTTGAACCCGGCAGCACAGTAACACAAGAAATCACATTACAAAGAAGTTATTGATTTCATTTTAAGCTGTAAGTTTTACATCAAATAACAATAATGATGTTAAATCAGAAAATTACACCGGCAATTTAATGATATCCTTGCAGTTGTGGTCTTGACTGGTCTTGAGATAAAATCCTGAGTCCTCTAAGTCCGAGAACAAGACAAGACCAAGGAGAAATCCAGTCGATTCCGAGACAAGACCAAGACCATCAAAAAATGGTCTTAAGACCGGTCTCGAGACCAAGATAATTGCTTTACAATAATCACTTTTTAAGTATTTAAGCATTTTTAAGTATTAGTATCAGTATTATTAGTATTATTGATCCTTATGACTTTAAATGCAGAAATACAAGACAGAAGATCTCACAAGATTGTCACACCAGACTTTCGTTTGCACCATTTCTCCCTGTCTTGTTTGTTGTCATAGTGATTAATTTGATTTAGTCATTTTGTTCAAGTGTGTGTCATATCTCCCCTATTCAAGTTCAGATCAGTTTGAGTGTCTTTGTCGGGTCTCGTCTATGTGTAATTGTATTTGGATATACCTTGTTGGATTACCCATTTGGATCATTAAAGCCTGTTAACTTTCATCCTCATCTTCGTCTTCCTTGTGTGTTTACTATTTCACTCACAACCCGTGACAAAGATATGTATAAATAAATCTTGCAACACTTTTTATATTTATTTTTATTATTATAGATAATATAACAAAAGTTCAGTCACCAAATACCACATTCTGCGTCTTATTAGATAAAAGGTTTCACCCATAAATCACATATAGCTAAATATATTGCTAAACACTAATGATTATTAATGGATTTTTTTATATTAGAACTGATTATTACATATTAAAGTGATTGACACAATACAATTATATTTACTACTTTCTTTCACTCCATTTCTGCCTCCCTATGAATGGATTTATTTCTTCTACTGTTGATCAGGGTAAAAAGACAGAAGCTAATGACTTGCATGGCCAAGAATAAGAATTGAAACATGCACATCACACCTTCTTATCCTCCCTCCTACACACAATTTTATTCCACACACAAAGGCAAGATCCTGTTTCTGTGTGTAGCACACTCAATTACACCAACACAGTGGCCATGGTCTGAAGCAGCACTTTGAACATCAGTATTTGCACACTAGGTGTGCGATGTAGAACGTGTCATGCTCATTAAGGATAGCTTTCTCCATATAACCTTTATTATGAAAACTCCTTGGTTCTAAAGATCTCATTTGAGAGGAGGTACTGTAGCCAACTGACCACAACAGTGCCTTGGCAAATAATAAGGGAGAGTTGTGTTCAACATATTGAGGGTTTAATGAGGTTCCCTTTCGAGGGAACTCGCACTGCGTCGGAACGACGAATATGGGGACGCTCCCTAAGCAACAGCGTATCTGAAGTCTGAATGAAACTATTCCAATCCTGATTGGTGTTGCGTCATGACGTAGCTGTGACGGCATACCCGGAAGGTACATAAGGGGAGCCGGCGCATAGTAACGGCAGTTATCGCTCTTCAGCATAGCGCTCTCTGTCAAATTGTCTGTCTATTTATTTGTCAAAAAGCAAATGTCAAAGTGTGTGAATGGCGACTCAAAGAGAGTTTAAGCAGTGTGTGCATCTGTGTCCCCGTTTCATGTCGGGCTCGGACACACACTCGCTTTGTGTGGAGTGTCTGGGTGTTCAGCATGCTAGGGCGGCTCTCGAGGGAGCCGCCTGTGAGCATTGTGAAAGGCTGACACTCAGGCTGCTTCGCTCTCGGCTGGCCGTGTTCGATGAGGCCGGCCAGCCTCGTGAGCCCCATGGTTCTGGACCCGCGGTCGCTGAGGCGGCTTGGCGTCGCAGATCATGGGGTTCACAAAGGGACTTGTCAGATAGGTTTGGGACTGCCGAGGCACTTTCCCACTCTTCATCTGACAGTTCTGATATTCTCCCTCCACGTGTGGAAGCCCGCGCTGCGGCTTCTTCCCCCGGGGTGGAGAATCCTATGTTCACTCTCTCTGGTTCCGAGGAACCGGATGAGTTGGACATCGAGGCGGGTGGTGAAGCACTAAGTGCGTCGCCACTTCATCCACCCATAATTGCCGTTACTATGCGCCGGCTCCCCTTATGTATCTTCCGGGTATGCCGTCACAGCTACGTCATGACGCAACACCAATCAGGATTGGAATAGTTTCATTCAGACATCAGATACGCTGTTGCTTAGGGAGCGTCCCCAAATTCGTCGTTCTGACGCAGTGCTCGTTCCCTTTTTCAGGGAAAAAGGGTTGTATACATAACCCGAGCCGTTTTCTTCCTGGGTTTTTCTCGGAGACCTTGAAGCAGGTTATTAACTAAATCACAGTCTTGTATAGCCAGACGTTTGTATTGTGGTCCTCCAATGCTGGTCAAGAACCGTCTCATTTTACAAAAGGAGACTTTCCAGACCATCTGAAGCCAGAAATGAGGCTTTGTATACACGACAACAATGTACTAGAAACAATAGAAAAAAGTCATCCTTTGCGTTTTTTCGTGTACAGATGACAACTTTGTCAAAACAATCCACGTTCACACAGAACCACGAAAAACGACAAACACTGTATTGCATGCCATGCCAGTAGTTGGCGATGTCACTTTGTAAAGGAACAATACGCCTCTATAGCTGAACCAAACTGAACACGTTTCTGGAGAGCATTTTTTACAAGGGGGTAATCCAGCAGCCGGAAAGCATACCTTCCATAGGGGCATTGCTAACCAAGCCATCACCTGCTGTTAGCATTCCATTGACTCCCATTCATTTTGGCGTCACTTTGACAGCGAATAACTTTACATCTGAGGCGTTTAAAGACTCAATTTGTCCATTTTTTATTTCTAAAGAAACACGACAATGTATAAAAGGCTCCATTACCTTGTATCTTACACTATCCCCCGTAGAAGCCGATTTTGTAAAAATAGGCTAACGATTGTGTCGTAACCAGGCGACTCTCTGTCGCACAGTAGAGAAATTACCGTATAGACCCGTATAGACCGGAGGAGAAGCTTGCAGGCAATCTTTTACTGTCAATAAGGCAATTTATTAAAATAAATAAATACTATGCAAAATGACAAAATAATTAATCAGAATTATACTTACCAAAAGTTGCTCCTGCTCAAGCTCTCCACTGTCAGACAGGTTGCTCACGTCACATCTATGTCGTCAAGCTCAGTCTGAGGCTGCGCAGTACGCTCAGCCATCAGGACGTGAGTGCTTCTAATTGACTTCACTTTCCTCCGTTGAAGTCTATGGGGTCGCTGTGTCCATTTCTTTTACTGTCTATGATTTTATAAACCTAAAGTCAGCCGTTGCCATCTTGGCACCGCATCACTACCGGATAACAGAAAATGGGCAAAGAGGCGGGATGTGGTTGGAGCTGAGGTGACGCAATGACTAACAGATAGCAGACAAACGGCAAGTAGTGACGGCAACGACAATCCACCTGTCACTCAAGTGGCCATGTCCTTAATTATGCAGAACTTTAAGGCTTAATATAATTTAAACGGATGAGTTATAAAAAAAATTCACCCCCTCATGAAGGGCAAAATTAGCTGTATAGACAAAATGTAAATGAACAGCCAAAATGCATAAAAAGTTTGCTGTATTTAGTTGAAAATGGTGTAATGGTTATTTTACTTTAAAAAATGGTTTTAAAGTAAAATTTAAAAAAAGTAAACGCCCCCTGACTCTTTTAGGATTGCCTGAGTGTATTCATGTTCCAGCTCAGGTTTTTATGCTGTTTATTTAAAATAAATGATGCTTTCATGCATTTGTTGGATTGATGTTTTAAATTGACAAAATGTTCTATTTTCCGAGACTCATAATTCCCTCTGGGTTCCCTAGAGCCCTCAAGCCATAGATCTCTTGTCTAAACAGAATTAGCCCTAGAAAATCTACCGTGTTGTCCATGAGTTGTGTGATAGAATCAGAAACATCCATATCAGATTTTACTCATAACTATTGATTTAGTGTCCCAGCAGCTGTGCATATAGGAACCTAACTGACAGTGATATGTGAATGGAATATCTTCTAATGGCCCAACGCAACCTTGGTTTCCCTGGTGACTTCTTTTTATGAAGCAGCATTCAGAAACCTTTTATGACTTGAGAAGCATGTTGCTGAAAAGCATTCCGTCACTTTTTAATTACAATTATTGTTTTTGCTTTGCCATCCCATCACATGCTTAATGCTCCTTTCTAACTCTGGAAAGGTTTAAAAGCAAGGACCAGTGCTCTCCATAATGCATTAAAAACAAAATTGTGTGTAAAAGTACTTCTGATTCAATTAAGGCAAATGATGTCACAACACATGCATTTACAATGAACCGATGACATAAATGAGAATTTTTAAAACCCTGGCACTATTCTTAAAAGGTAATTCTATTTAACAGATCGACCAGATTTGTCAGGTCAAAACAGTTGACATTGACTCCATCCACAGTGCTGAGCTTTGTCAGCATAATGAGGTCATCACGCAGGCAGCACTTTATTGATTTAGAGTCAAGCATTAGAACATTTCCTGTGCCTGTAAACCAGTGCTTGCTGATGACAGGTCTGCTCTTCTCTGTGTCTTTGACAATGCTTTGTGAATTCAGCATATGTTGGCTGTGTATTCACACATTCGCTTTGTTCTAAATCAATGAAAGGGGGCTAACAATGACAGCATGTATATAAAAGAAAAAAAGGAATGCATTCCTTCAAAGGATACAGTAAGAAAGAGAAAGGAAGTGAATATAAGGGCATGGTGGGTGCTTTGAGAGGACAGAAGAGGATATAGTTTGAAAGTGACAATATAATTTGTTATTAGTTGTTTAACTGAAATTAATTTCTTATCTTGCAGATATTACAGCTGCACACCAATTAAACGGGTATTCACAAACATTTAGGCTTCCGTAACAAGACGCATTTTAGAACATACCTTAGTGCTTAACCAGTATTAGAGATTTTTTAATGTATCATATTGGATCATTTTTGCTTAAGGCATCTAAATGCCAAAGTATACTTCACTTTTTACACGTATGCAGGGGTCAGCGTACAGTGTGCGTGATGCAAATTTCCGTCATCAGAAGAATATGCGCACCGCCAGATTTTTGTACGCGCAGGCTGCACATGCGCATTTAATTTTTTGTCAGTATTTACATGGGTTGTAGATTGCTCAAAACATGCGTAGAACACCTGTGTACGCGTATGAGTCAAAAGTATACTTTGCAAGGCTGTGTTCGACTGTGCCTATACGCTCGGGTACACGTAAAAAAACTAAGTATACTTTCGGCTTTAAGTAACGAAATCCAAGTGTATTAGCAGTATGACAGCACAGATTTGTCCCAAATCACTTTTACTTTTCCAGTCTTAAAGGCCAACTGAAGTGACTTGAAATGCGCTGCATTATTCAATGTGTTGACGTAATTTCCACTGAAACATGAAGACAGAGCGGGACCACAGACGGTAAAAAAAATATGGACGTAGTGTCCGTGACGTCACCCATAGGATTCTGAAGAGCAGTTTTGAAGTGTAAAGTAGCTGCGTCACTCCTGTATAATAGAAAATGTGCAAAGAGGCGGGACATGGGTGGAGCTGAGTTGACGCAATGACTAACAGACAGCAGATAAATGGCTATTCACCTGTCACTCAAAGTGGCGCCACCCTTAATTATGCAGAACTTTAAGGCTTTATATAATGTAAACGAATTAATGGACTGCATTTATAAAGCGCTTTTAACAGACCAATGGCCATCCAAAGCGCTTTACACATTGCCTCACATTCACCCATTCACACACCGACGGCGGTGTCAGCCATGCAAGGTGCCATTCAGCTCGTCGGGAGCAGCTGGGGTTAGGTATCTTGCTCATGGACACCTCGACACTTGGTCAGGTGGAACCGGGGATCGAACCACCAACCTTCCGGTTTGTAGACAACCTACATGAACCACTGAACCACTGCCGCCCCATTTTATATTAGTTATAAAAAAAATTCACCCCCCTCACAGTTGTCATGAAGGCCAAAATTAGCCGTATAGACCAAAACCACAATTTGTACCAGACTGTAAACACGTTTTATTCTGCTGTAAAGTTGGGCATTTAAACATGGGGCTCAATGAGATTCTGCTCCCTTCTGGAGCCTGTCCCTAGCAGCCAGTCGATGAATTGCAGTTTAAGTCACTTCCGTATTGGCTTCAAGAGAAACTGCGGGAGGTTGCCACTTGGGGGGGACATATCGAACAGCTCCTCCCCTTTTTAAAATAGCCAATAGCGTTTAGTTTATATCACAGTTCGGTAATTTTTCTCCTAATCTGTAACTGTTTCTCCTCCTACTACCCTCCATATAGCATTCTGTGCAGAATTCAAATGGGTCCGATATGGTTTGTGGTCTGCATCGACTCGTGCAAATGATCCGCTCTGTGCTACATTATTGTGTCTCTAGCCCTCCTATTATTTTTGGGGTCAATTTGACCCCATTCAATGTTTAACGTCTGTAAAAACACGATTGACATCATTTTTTTTTTATTTCGATTGAATTACTTTTCCTAATTTAATGGGGACAACTCTGTAAACATAAAATTAACATCATGATATTTTTCCAATGTCCTGTACACATTTTATAGCATCTGTGTTCTTTGGGGTCAATTTGACCCCAGGCTCTTTTAGCTGTATAAAACATAAGAAATATCAAAATTGTACACCCATTTGTTTAGGTTGTTTTATTGAGGTCACTATAACATGCTATAATTGTATATATTCAATGTAACATTCAAACAACTTCCCTCTGATTTAGGGCTCTAATCTAACCTAACCAAACATATCTGTAGTATTGCGAGAACCACTAGTAGTTCACGTTATTATGGTCCTGCCTCCCCACGTGAATGACAGGGTAGCCATAGTGCTGCTAATGTCATCAAAATTGTTCCAGGGCCCACCAGATATGCTGTCAGACATAAATGACCTGAGACATAAACTTTTGTAAAAAAAAAAAAAAAAAATCATATTCTGGAGGTTTAAATTGCTGGGGTCAAATTGTCTAACAGGAGGGCTAGACCAGGGCAGACTGTGTGTGCGCTGAATTTGCGTGACACTAGTGAAACCAGACTTCATTCGCCCTAAGGGAAAGCATATTTACACGGTCTGAATCATTCCCTATATAGTGCACTATGCGCCATTCACCATGTAGAAAATAGTAAGTGTGAACAAGTGACCAATTTTAGCTGCAGCTCCAGCGCCTATTTTATAATGGGCGTGAGGCTTTAGATTCTAGAGAGCATTTGATTGGACAGAAAATCTGATGAGAAGCTGAAGTGCTGATCTCAACTGATATCATCAAAACCATAAAATCCATATTGGTGGAAGTGAGAAACTGTTTGTTTTGAATGATTCCAAATGCAAATTTTGTCATTGTTTTGGAGCTCACTAGCTTATAGATTACAGTAAGACTAACATATTCATATAAAAATAATTTTGATTTCATGGAAATTTCAGTGGAATCCCTGTTTAATTTTTTTCCCACCTCTTGCTGTCTAAACAACTACTGTTCCTTCAGTTATGGTTATGATGATGTAGTGAAAGACAAAAACAAGAAGACCGTTTGATAAAGGGAGAAATTTAATGAGCTGAGGTCTATGGCTCACGCACAAGCACACACAAGGGAGAGAAAAAGAAAACGTAGAGGATACAGTTCCTGTTCCAAGATATATTTATTTATTGGTTGATCTTTTTCATTGAAATGAAATCATACAGTAGAGAAACACAAGAGCAAGCATGTATAATGAATAGATGTCCAATGAAATTAATCAAAATATTTTGACCTAACGTATGACATTGTGAGCCATACTGTATGTAATCACAATGTCATTCAGCTTTATACAGAATGGACCTCAAAAACCAATAACAACTGAAAATTAGCAATTCATCAATGTTTTATCGAAACAACATCTTGTCAGTATTAAATATCTTGACCCCCTTTTCTATTAACAAGAATAAGGCAGCAGGCTACAGTAGGTCTGCTCAAAGTTAAAAAATAAAATTAAAAATCTTTTCATGATTTTAAAGAGTAGAACATCATTTTAATACTATTTCTTATATACATACAAGGCACTTTGAGAATTTTTTTCAAATTATATCAAGCTGCATCATTCTCATCCAGTTTAAAGAGTGAGTACCACCCACTCAGGCAATACCATATGGGAAACTAATTTACCAGAAAGTGGAAATATTTGACTGATAAATGCTCAAATACAGAGCAGAAGCATATGGTTTCATAAATTCCCTTGAATAGAACATATTATTATTATTATAATCCATTACTAAGCAGACCTAGTCATAAGTAATAAGATTGCACACGCATTTATTGATGTGTACATGTTGATTTAATCAGCGATACAGAGACATGCTCTTGCTCTGATAAAGGTACATGTAACCGTCACAAAAGAGTCGCTTCGCCACACCTTCCATCTCTCGAGGCACTTGATTTGCCAGCTGAGCCAGAGACATATGTAGGTACTGGCCAACCTCTGGACATGCACGCACTTCTGGGATATTATAGCCATTGCTTTCACCTACAAACAGGTAAGTGTATGATATAATGTGCAAACTCAGCAGAAAATGTTGAGTCAAAACGGCCACACATTCCACACACATTCACTTACCAATGCGGTCAGCCATACTATCAAAGAAGATCCAGTCAGTATCCTGAGGTCCGTGTTTTACGAAAGAAACATAGTGGCTGGTCTCTATGCACAGCACAGCAAACAGCTCCAGTTTCTCCCGTGGAGGAGTGCGTGGATCAGACCCTGAACTCTGTGAGTGAGAGAATCCCTGAGGAAGATGCAGGCTTATGGGTGTGTGCCATCGACGCTGCTGGTGAGAGTGAACCTACATAAACAATACATCAAGACAGTTTATGATTATGCTGCATTAAAATGTAAGAAAATTATTTATTGTGAAATTAACAGGTCAGGGGGCACTTTTTAGCATTATTTTTGTCTATGAAGGTGCACCTAAAAAGGACTGCATCAATATAAATGGAAAAGAATATTCAGATTAATGAAAAATGTTTAACACCCTACCTGAGTGGAACATTTCAGACAGAAATATTTGAATCCTGTATCACTAAACAATGTGTCTCTGAAGCACTCGGCACACTCTTCCTTTGCTAGCTGGCCACACAACACACACGGCTGAGGACCTAATGAACAAATGTACATAAACACACACCTCAGATACCTTAATAGAACATGTAGAAACCGGGAAATGCATCAAGAGGAAAGCCCTGAGATATTAATAATTGTATGAGGGGTTAAGACAAGTTACCATCAGCGAGAAGACCTGTGATGTCTAGTTCAGTAGAAGGAATGATTTTTGGAAACATTTTGAAACTCTTCCCTGAGCGAGGCATAGTAAGAATCAGACAGGCAGGCACCTGGAGGAGTAAGTAACAGCCTGATCACACAATAACTTATACATCTAGATTGTGAATCCATTTCAAGAAGATACTGTATCAAGAAAAACACACAAGTTGTATATCCAATTGGATTCACACCAGACATATTTATGCAGAGAGAAACAGCACCATCTGCAGGTCATGCATTGAAGGTCCGACCAAAATAGGACAAATAAAGAACTGAAAGCAGATTCTCAAACACAAAACATGCAAAGAGAAGAAAGATACCTCTGCTAGTTTCAGACTGTTGCTGAAAAACGAATGTTCCAGTAGCTGTTGAACAGTTGGCAGGACTAAATGGTGGTTGTAATCCATAAAGATTTGGTAGTAGTAACAGCTTTGCTCTTTATGTCCACCTTCTGATGGGGTGCTGAAGGTAGATAAAGTAATTCAAATATATGAATACATAAAATCAGACAATTTTGTAGAAACTACAAAGGCATTCTCTTAAGAAGCCTAGACATATTTTGCAGAAGTAATCTCTGAAAATTAGAAAGAAACAAGAACCTGTTTATAACAGCGATTCGGTGTAATAATATATGGATACTTAAGGGCATATTTACACTTGGTCACTTCAAGTGTTTTTACAGATCAGATAGCAAAGGGATAGTTCACCAAAAAATGTAAATGACCCCGTAATTTACTCACCCTCAAGCCATCCTAGGTGTATATGATATTCTTTTTTCTGACGAATACAATCGGAGTTATATTAAAAAAAGTCTTGGGTTATCCAAGCATTATAAGAAAAATATCCATATTTAAAACTTTATAAAGTAAAATATCTAGTCAAGTCAAGTCAACTTTATTTATATAGCGCTTTTAACAATGTAGATTGTTTCAAAGCAGCTTTACAGTGTTAAACAGGAAAATAATGCAGCATAATTTTATTCAGCTGTATAGCCATTCTGGAAAATTTTCAAGTATCATACAGTGACAGTGTGGGCTTTAGATCAATAATTTGATCAGTAATTTAGTTTAAATGGTTAATTTAGTTTATTATTTAGATGTATTTCGATGTTTAGTTGAAAAATTTTGTGTCCCCAACTGAGCACGCAAAGCCAGAGGCAACAGTGGCAAGGAAACCAAAACCCCATTAGGTGACCTAATGGAGAAAAATAAACCTTGGGAGAAACCAGGCTCAGTCGGGTGCCAGTTCTCCTCTGGCCAATTAACAAACAGTGTATTATTATTATTATTCTGGCAGTTTTACAGCTCGGAGGTCATAATAGATCAGAATATTCGAGGGACCGGGGGCAACATGCTGGAGACGGGTTTATTGAGGATGCATCTAGCTTACGGTGGACCGCCTATCACATTCAAGCTAGATATTTTTTCTTAAAAAAAAAAAAAAAAAAAAAAAAAAAATAAAAATAAAAATCGCTTCAGAAGGCCTTTATTAACCCCCCTGAGCTGTGTGGATTACTTTTATAATGGATGGATGCACTTTTTTGGACTTCAAATTTTGGGCTGCCATTTACTGCCATTATAATACTTGGAAGAGCCAGGACATATTTTAATATAATTCCGATTGTAATCGTCTGAAAGAAGAATGTCATATACACTTAGGATGGCTTGATGGTGAGTAAATCACAGGGTAATTTAACTATCCCCTTTAACTATTTCTTTTTACATTTGGCCACATACTCCTGTTACACCTGTTTTTTCACAATCAATAGTTATTTGATCACAGAAAACGATCACAAAACAAAAATGGTCATATTTTAGGGCCTATTTACAGGCCCTAAAATATGACCATTTTTGTTTTGTTTAGCATTGTCCTTTATAATATAAATACATATATAATAGTTGGGATCAATTATTTGGCACTATCTCAAAAAGTACAAAGAATAATGAATGAAATCATGAAGGGAACAAAATAGCTTAAGTCCCCTGAGTCCCCTGAAAAATATGATAAATTCAATGAAAATGTGCCCTACCAGAGTTTCAGTGGTGGATCTAGAGAGAGAATCTCTTGCATGATGAGAGAGAGGAATTCTTCGGGATCTGCACACATCAAGAAAAACACTATGCTTAGTCCAATTCCATAAAACAGCCAAGAGATCTTTTATAGATAATGAGATATAAATAATTTGTGGAAACAGCTGTGTAATATTTTGGATCTGCGTTTTGATGACTTGCAGAGAAATGTAAAGTTGGATATTTTCCTTCAATATTCTGTTTGAAATCTGACATAGTTAACAAAGATATGGCTTTGACATCAAGAAGATAGCGTACCCTTCTCATCTGTGGTGTAAGTGGGACAGCGTTCCCGATTTTGTAATTGCTTCCGAAGGTTCATCACACTGCGCTCTGATACAAAACCATGTCTGTAAATATGAGAGAAAATGTGGTTATTCGAGCTCTCCCATACATGTGCTGTAAGGGTGGCTGAAATTTATATTTTACAAAATAAAAAAAATATATCAATACAAAGTTGAAAGCTCACTTGCGGAGAGGATTGACAATGCTTTTCAGTAGAATGCTTTGAATGGTTTGATGTTGCGTGGACTTAAAAAGCAGAGAATCCAGAACTGATGAACAGGAAAACACACTGGATAAAAAAAAAAAAAACAGAAACGAGATCATGCCATATTATTCAACTGTTGAGAAATGAAAACTAATATACATTCAAATTGTGTGTTCATTTGTTGATTTTACTTTTCTAATTGCTATTTGGGCAATTCACATGAAATCTGTACATTATATATACTTTATTCATATATGTACTTTATGCAATATTCAGCAAAGTGTATAACTCTTTTCATCTTCAACCAAGGGTCTATGATAAGTTCTAACCTGAACAGGGCAGAGTCCATATAACAGGAGTTGCAGTGACCCTGAATGCCCTTCATCTGACCAATCAATCGCTTTGGTACATCTTCTGTTCTAATAGGTGGTACATTCTCCTCTTCCACGGATCCAAATGTCTTATCTGTTACAGAGAAAAAAGAATGAGGCACAAAAGTAAAGTTACAGTACAGTAGGTGGTGACGCATATTGTGGCCATTATCTACCAGTGCAGTCCTTGAGAAAGTTTCACTTTCTACTGCTAAACACCTGACACACCCGCTTCTGGAACATTGTCATTTAAAAAAAATCTATAGGTGAGGACTTATAACCAGGTCTTACCAGAGTGTCCATTAAACACTTTCTCCTTTGCAGCAGAGAAACGATCATCAGGTTGACAAGATGACAATTTCACAAATAAACCACTTTGTGGAGGACATTTAAAGTACTGTTTTCCTTTATATGTTCCATTACTCACTCCACTGCCTTCCTCCTAGGAACAAATACATATATTAATAATTACAGAACAATTGGCTGGGTGGTTTTAATATATTTCAGAACTACAGGAAATCCTGAAAGATGACAATTGATACATTATATAAAGAATATAGCCTACCACTTCCAGCAAAGCACTCTTCTCAGGATAATCAGGTAAATACCCAATCCAGCGTACAATTCCATAAGCTAGTTTTTCTTTCAAAATAAATTGCACAAGGGAGCCAACAGAAATGTCTCCAGAATCAGTAACACCCCCCATCTCTGCGCTCTGAGAAGTGTCCATTTTTTCAGTTTCATCTGGTTATGAACAAAAAAAAAAGTTGTTTTATGAAACTAACTCCATTACATTGAAAGGATAGAAATTATTGCTCATGTAAATGCTAATCCCCAAATACTTATACCCTGGTTGTACTAGGTGCTCTTCTGTGTAAGTACACATGCATATGTTACCTTTATTTAACAGTTCCTCTTTGATTACACAATCCAATGGGACTGTCATCTCTCCCCCTTGCTTCCCCTCTTCATCTTTATCCTGAGAAGAGGAATGTTTTAGGAAATCATCCTGACCTTTTCCCATAACACTGTACTAAAACTCATCTTTGTGTGACAGGTGAAAATGTCATGTGTAAATACTGTTTTGTTTTTCTTATACATACATCTTTATTTAATATTCAGTGTTTTATGCAATCTTCTTTTAACTTAAATTTAGTTGATCAGTAATGTTAAAGCTATTTTTATGCTGTTGTACGTATCAAAATATCCCTTATGGGAATAATAAAGTATAAAGTATATCTAAGTCCGAGTTTTAGTTTTATCTTCAGCTATTACAGGAATATTTCACCCCAAAATAAAAATTTTGCTCTTATTTAATCCCTCTCATTTTTTTTCCAAACCTGTATGCTGTTATTATCTTTGTAGTTTTTTTCTTCTGTGGAAAATTTCTTCAAAATTTCTCCTTTGGTATATGACTGAACAAAGCCAAACAGGCTTAGAACCACAGTAAACAATTCATTTTGGGTCAAACTATTCATTTGGATCTCTCTAATGAGAAAGTCAGTACTCACAGTAGATATGAGAACCATTTTACCATCTGGGTTGTCCTTTATAGCCATAACCATGCCATGGTGAACATTTTTGTCATCAAAAAAGGTTACTCTGTCTCCAACAATAAGAGGCTCAGTAGATGTCATGGACAGGGAAGACTGAGTTGGTAGTGACGGCGCCGAAGGTTTATCATCCACTGGTTTGATTCTTGAAAAAGGGGCAAAAATGCCTGAGTTTCTGGGACACGTGAAGTAAGTTTTTGAGAGGAAGGAACCATCATTTTGGCCTTTTCCTGCATCTTCACCCTAAGAACATAAGATAATACAGGACTTCCATAAATTCCATTCTCTTTCTCTCTCTCTCTCACTCTCTCTCTCACACACACACACAGGTTACTCACTTGCAGTTCCACCCCAAAGAAAACTCCGGCTATAGGATTAGAGGCACAAGACGTGATACTGCCAATATAACGAATCACACCTTTGAGCCACTGCTCTTTATATTCCACGTACACCTTACAGCCTTTGGACAGACTTGAAGCCTCCTTTAAAGATTTACAATCGTTCAGTGCCAACAGTCGTTCTTCATTTGATTCAACAGCAAGCAGTAATTCTGCTAATCCGGGTGACAATGGCTTCAGAAGAACTTTATCAAGATTTACATCCCATGTTGTACCCATACGAACAACAGGCAAAATGTTTGTGTCGTTCCTCTTTTGCTTTGCATCAAGTCGTTGTTTATCTATGAAGCATATTTCACCAGCCTTTATGTACCCATTTGGTGAAGGTGGTTGTGCAGTTATGATGAAGTATATCTTCTTGTCGGCTGAATCCATTTCTTGAAAATGTCACTTGGAGAACTGAGTTATGTCAGGCTTTCAAGTTGATATCAGTGTTTCCAATATGGGAAAAGGCCTAAGTTATAGCACTGGAGTCAGTTATTGTTCACTTCCTCTGAGCAATGCATATTCTTCCTCTACAGGCACGGTGCGTCATTCATATATTTCCAAGTTGACAATAGTAAATCATTTAAAACAACCGTGCTGGTAGATGCTGTGTAGACACTCTCTGCAAAACAGTCAATAGTTAGTGATAGCAAGGTTTGTTTGGTAATTGATATATTGACCTGGTAGACTGTCTATGGCTAAAATTAATGATGTTTAAATGAAACTTTAGGAAAGTTTTTAGGTTAACTACTCCGAAGCTACATCGTTAAATTAATTTCTCAAAACAACTGTGTAAACATTCGAACGTATTATGCTCATCATTACTTAACTTACCGATGTCAGTTAGTACTTTCGATTTCTGTAAGTTATCCAAAACCGAAACTCGTTAAAAACTGTCGACCTTCTTCCAAATAAGAAATACACAAGTTGCTAGAATAATGCTGTGATTGTCAGAGGTTTAAGTCTAAACGAAACTAATCTCCAAACATATTGTCGGTCTGTAAAGTTTCTTACAACAAGCGCAGATTATTTGAGCTCGAAAACAAAACTGTAGAATCATCTGTTGAGAGGCGTGTTGTGATTGGATGTTGCTTCTCTACGTAATCACCGGCGTCGTCGCGATTTTATGACAGCCTTGTTTTGGTGTGAAGATGGCTGAACGTGAAGCGCTTAAGAGAGAAATAGAGGAACTTCAAAGTAAGTGTGATTATTTTATTTATATATCGGATATTGTAATTCAACGGTGCTTTCAAACCATACGTTCGTTATTATCTACATTTAAAGAAGCGTTCAGAAACAATGTGGCTGACCTAACGGTTATTCACTTAAGCTAAGACAATACTGTACTGTGTCTGGAGTAACCCCTTTTGAGATATTTATTCATGTTATTTATTATTTCCCTCGCTGTTTGGTTACGTTAGTTATTTGCTGCGTGTTGCTGTAGAACAGGTTCAGAAAGTATGAGCAGTGGCAGAAACAACAGTGACAGAAATGCCCCATTTTAGTGGCGAATGTCTCTGTTCGTTTATCTGTTATTGATATTTCGTATGTTTAATAATATTCTATTCTATATAACATTCTCTTCAGGGTGCTGTCACATGTATTTGCTTTTTTGGTAACTGTTGAATATGTAGCTAATATAAAATGGTTTTGATTACAAATATATGAATGGTTGAAAACGATGATCTCCAAAATCTGCAAACTTTGAAACCACAATTACATAAAAATGTATTGTGACATTATAAGGTAATAGACTTTTATAGCAAAATAGCAAAATTTTGCATTTGATTTTGTAGTTATCAGGTATATTATGTCATTTTAGTTGAAAATCATTTGAAGTATTAGGCACATGGATAATAAAAAAAAAAAAATCTATTGAAAATGGAAAAATACCACATCAGTCCCAGGATTTATGGGATTATATATATATATATATATATATATATATATATATATATATATATATATATATATATATATATATATATATATATATATATATATATATATATATATATATATATATTAGTGTGTATGTATGTTACATCAAAAATGATTCAGACACAAAGATATCGTTTTTGATATTCTGTGCAGGTTCAGTGCAGGATACTATAGTTCATTTATTTAAGTTAGGATGGCAAAATACTGTGACATATTATTCCCAAATATTTCATACAGTGGACTACCAGTAAAATTGATAAACATTTGGGACCAAAACTATTCAGACAGACTTTGACCTGACCATGTTTTGCTTAAGTGTTTTTTCTTTAATTGCTAATAATGTGACCTTATACACCACAGATTGAACAAAATTAAAGGGTTAGTTCACCCAAAAATGAAAATAATGTAATTTATTACTCACCCTCATGCCGATCCACATCCGTAAGACTGTCATCTTCGGAACACAAATTAAGATATTTTTGTTAAAATCTGAAGGCTTAGTGAGGCCTGCACTCTCAAGATCCATTAATGTACTAAAAACATATTTAAATCAGTCCATGTGAGTATAGTGGTTCAATATTAATATTATAAAGCGACGAGAATATTTTTTGTGCGCCAAAAAAAACGAAATATTGACTCGTATAGTGATAACTGATTTCAAAACACTGCTTCATGAAGCTTTGGAGCGAAAACGAATCAGTGAGTCGGACAGACAGACTAAAATAGCGTCAAAGTCACATGATTTCAGCAGTTTGGTGGTTTGACACGCGATCCAAATCAGAATTCGACTTGCTGATTCGTTTCCGCTCCGAAGCTTCATGAAGCAGTGTTTTGAAATCGGTTATCACTATATAAGTTATTTCGTTTTTTTTGGCGCACAAAAAATATTCTTGTCGCTTTATAATATTAATAGTATACCACTGTACTCACATGGACTGATTTAAATACGTTTTTAGTACATTAATGGATCTTGAGAGTGTAAATTACATTGATGCCTATGCAGGCCTCACTGAGCCTTCAGATTTCAACAAAAATATCTTCATTTGTGTTCCGAAGATGAACGGAGGTCTTACGGGTGTGGAACGGCATGAGGGTGAGTAATAAATTACATTATTTTCATTTTTCGGTGAGCAAACCCTTTAAGCATTGCTTGGTAATTGGTTGACCTAAATTTATATTATCTAATTGTGTACTTAAATTTAACAGCTGGCAGCTGATTGGTTGATTGTATTCCATTACATACCTTTCTATCAAAGTTATCTGACATTATGACATTAAAGGGTTAGTTCACCCAAAAATGAAAATTCTGTCATTAATTACTCACCCTCATGTCGTTGGACACCCGTCAGACCTCCGTTCATATTCGGAACACAAATGAAGATATTTTAGTTGAAAGCTGATGGCTGAGAAAGGCTTCAGATGGGCCTCCATTGGCATTCAGTACATTGACACTTCCAAGATCCATAAAAGGCACTTAAAACGTCGTTACAAAGTCTATCTCACCACAGTGACTCTACAATAATTTTACGATGCGACGACAATAGTTTTTGTTCGCAAAAAAAAATCTAAATAACACCTTTATCTAACTTGTTCTCGACTTCCGTGTGTGCCTCCACGACGCATGCGTGAGAATATGACGTAGCGCCGGCGTTCGGGAATCCATGAAATACACACTTAAGCCCCATTTTGAGCACTACGCCGAGACCTAAAGCACGATCAATGTAGAATTCAACAGCTTAGACACGCGCGTCTTCCTCTGCTCGTAAACAAATCGCTTCTGGGTCATGTGTCCGAACGCCGGATCTGCGCCATATTCTCGCGCATGCATCGTGGAGGCATACACGGAAGTTGAGAACAAGTTAGATAAAGGTGTTATTTTTTTTTTTTTTTTTGCGCACAAAAACTATTGTCGTCGCATCGTAAAATTATTGTAGAGCCACTGTTGTGAGATGGACTTTGTAACAACGTTTTAAGTGCCTTTCATGGATCTTGGAAGTGTCAATGTACTGAATGCCAATGGAGGGCTGTCTGAAGCCTTTCTCAGCATCAGCTTTACACTAAAATATCTTCATTTGTGTTCCGAATATGAACAGGTCTTACGGGTGTCCAACGACATGAGGGTGAGTAATTAATGACAGAATTTTCATTTTTGGGTGAACTAACCCTTTAAGGTGAAAATGTTCTCAAACAGTTTAACTGTTCTTGTCATATTTTATTACCATTTTCTAAACTATAGCAAATAAACTGTGATAATGTGAGAAATGTTGAAGGTGTCTGAATACATTTTGTTTTGACTAATATATATATATATATATATATATATATATATATATATATATATATATATATATATATATATATATATATATATATATATATATATATATCTTGCATTGATTTAAGTTTATCTGACTCCTTTTTAATCTGGTCAGTTGAGCTTGCGTTTAGTCTCATGACTTTGAATGGTACCTAATTTCACACACTGTTTCTTGATTTTGCAGACCTCATTAATGACTATAAAAGCACTCATGGTGACATTCCCTCAAGCTCTGCCCAGTGGGGTAGTGCCAGACATGGTTCAAGGAGGGGCCAGAGTCAGGGTCATTCCTCACACAACACACAGTCATATTCATCACTGCCACAGCCGTATGTGCCTCATTCTTCTGGCTGCTGGAGGAAAACATACTCCCTTAACAATAAGACCAACAGGGCCAGTGGCAGTCATGTGTCTCCCCCAGATCTGGTGCAGCTGAATCAGCCTCCTCACCACATCACTTCATCTGGAGCCACTGCTACTAGGGATAATCTTGGACTTGTTGGAAATAACAGTGTTTTTCAGTTGACAGCTGAACAAACCAAGAGTAAATCTGCTACATATTCGCTCAGTGTCCAAAGTGAGACTTCAAAGGAGAGGAAAAGTGAAGCCAGTGGAAAAAGGACTGTGCTTTTACCTGCAACAGGAAAAACCAATCATGGCTGTTCATCTACCAATGAACTATCGGACTCTACTTCCTCATCAGAGCCTGAAAGGAAGAAGAAACCCACTTTGAAATCATCCTCCGCTATGGACAATCCCTCTATCCCGTCAACTGTCAGACTTCCAGCTCAACTTCAAGTCAAACCACACCTCCCCACTTCGGCCTTATCCAATAGGACTGTCGTAATGCCATCAGCCAATAAAGATTCTCCTCCTATGGCTTCCTCTGCTTCTAACCTTCAGTCTCAGGCATCCTTGAGTCCCACAAAGCCCCAGCTTAAGGTTGACTCAACTCCGACACCTATAGCCTCGCCATGCCATAAGAGATCTCGGTTTACTTGGGTGAAAAACCAAGAGACGGTAAACATAAAAAGCACATCTAAGCCAGTGACTTCTCTCTCCCCAGCCTCTGGATCCTCTCCTGGGACAGCCGCTGTCAGAAGAGTTTCGAGCTCCAATAAGAGGGTGTCTCGCAAGCCTTTGTCTCTTTCCCCTGGAGCTCCTAAGACCTCAAAGTACACCTGGGTGTCTTCATCTTGCTCCTCGTCAACAGCTGGGAAAGCAAACACTTCAACGAAAGTGCTACGCAAGCCTCCTTCACCCAAATCTCTTAAAGTCCTTGTAAGAACCTCTCAAGGTGGACTGGAGGGACCCAAGAAAGAAAAGACAACATCTTCATCCAAAAAATCTAGACCTGGGGATGCCCCTGCATCCAATGCTGGACATGCTAGCCGCTATCGCTGGAAGGCGGCTGGACAAAATGCAACAGCAAATGCATCGAGCGCAACTTCTAAGACTACCCATAAGAGCACAGTGTATCGATGGACAGCTAATAAGAATGGTCAAACGGGGGAAAAGGGCTCTGCTGTGTCCTCAAGCTCAGCCCGCATTAACCCTACTACTACTCTACTGTCAGCCGGTGCCTTCAAGCTCAGGAGCCGAACCAAGATCATCAGAAAATCTGTTTGCAAGTGAGAGTTCTGCTTTTTTAAGGCCAATTCACACTGTACCGACAGACGCCGACCAGCGGCAACAGTCACTTAGTCGGTTTTGTTGGATCAGTGTTTGCAGCTGTTGGTGCCTGTTGCCATTGGTTGTTTTGGGGGCCTAAAAACTCAACCTTTTGAAAACTGGTTTCAAGGTGCAAGTTTTTGAAAACGATACCGTTATAAACTACAAAAACGCAAATTTGTAAAAACAGTGACGTCTTTTGGCCGTCAATGACGTTTTTAGTCATTTTGTAATATACCATATGACAAGATCATAATGTACCATAATGTGGGAAGTTTTTAAAAATTTTAGAGATGCACTGATATTTACATTTTTGGCAGTCCAATACTATAAACAGGCGGTTATTTTAATGTTATGGCCAATATTGCTAAATGCCTGGTATTAAAATGTTATACTTTTTTTTTAAACTAAGTAAATTAAAAATAAAATGCTGAAAACTAAAATAAATTGTTTTAAATGCTACTGATACATTTGGATATTGCACCATTGCAATGTACAGTATGGACAATGGATATTATTTGACAGTATTATTCAACTTTGAACTATTTTAACTTTAACATTTAAAAACCTTGTATAATATAAATAAATAGATAAATAAATAAATAAATAAATAAATAAATAAATAAATAAATAAATAAATAAATAAATAAAACAAAATATTTCATAGGCTGCTCTTTGTGAGTACTGTCTTTATAATTAGATTTTTTTTTAAATGTTAAACATAGAAACATTTTGCAACATCTTTCATTAAAAATGTGCGGAAACCCTGTGTATTATATGACCCCTTTAAAGTGTAAAATTATAATTTTTTTTGCAAATGTCACAGCTTGTAGCAGTATTGTTCTTAAAATGTCCTCTAGATGGCAGCACATAGTGTTTTACATTTATTTTGCTCTTCCATTGAACAAACTAAGCATACTCTTACTTTTTTGACTCTTGTAACATGTTAAGAACCATATTTTATTTTTACAGGAATTCTTCCAGCATTTAATGCATGTTTGTCTTTATGCAGTCCCTCCTTAGAGAGAAGATACAGCCCCATTGTGCAGACTATAAGGAGCCGGTATTCTTTGTGGAGGCGGACACACGCTCAGGTGAAGTCTCCGACCAATGCCAGGCGAGCACAGCCCAAAGTGCTGGTTTCATTTGGCAGACACAAGCTCCGCCGCCTCTCTCTCACCGCCACCTCATTAGGGACCTCAAGATCAGGTCAGTTACTATGACTGCACATTCACAAAATGCTTTGCAACTCTCAAAACACAATGCAACTTTACCTCTGCCTTTTTAAACGAACAGATTGTTTTTACTCCCTCTGTGACTAATAGGCTTAATTAGTAATTAACCAAAACAATCTCTGGAAAATTAATTATCGCTGCTTTGTTTAGATTCCTCTGAGAGGGGTTGAGATGGGCTTTATGTACCCATGGAAACACAAACCTGCAGCAATGATGAACTGTATACTGGGTAGTGCTGTTGTGAAAATAGTCTTAATGTAGATGATATCATGGAAATCTAAGAGTCTTGCCTGCACTGTCTAGATCAGTGGTACACAGAGTGCCCTCATGTCGCAGCCTGACCCTAGAATATATATATATATATATATATATATATATATATATATATATATATATATATATATATATATATATATATATTATATATTATATATTAGGGCTGTCAAAAGATTAATTGCGATTAATCGCATCCAAAATAAAAGTTTGTGTTTACATAATATACGTGTGTGTACTCTGTTAATTATTATTTATAAATAAATACACACACATTCATGTATATATTTAAGAAATATTTGCATGTATATACTGTATGTACATTTATATAATCTATAATATATATATATAAATATAAATATTTTATATATAAAAATAATATATTTTTTTTAAATATATACATGCTTGTGTGTGTATTTATATATAAATAATAATTAACAGAGTACACACTCATATATTATGTAAACACAAACTTTTATTTTGGATGCAATTAATCGCGATTAATCTTTTGACAGCCCTAATATATAATATATAATATATATATATATATATATATATATTATATATTATATATTAGGGCTGTCAAAAGATTAATCGCGATTAATTGCATCCAAAATAAAAGTTTGTGTTTACATAATATATGAGTGTGTACTCTGTTAATTATTATTTATATATAAATACACACACAAGCATGTATATATTTAAAAAAAATATATTATTTTTATATATAAAATATTTATATTTATATATATATATTATAGATTATATAAATGTACATACAGTATATACATGCAAATATTTCTTAAATATATACATGAATGTGTGTGTATTTATTTATAAATAATAATTAACAGAGTACACACACGTATATTATGTAAACACAAACTTTTATTTTGGATGCGATTAATCGCAATTAATCTTTTGACAGCCCTAATATATATAAATATAAATATAAATATAAATAATGTTTTCCATGCTTTATTTCTAACTTGTCATTTTAATTAGTTTCATATATCCCTATAGATATACCAGGCATATGTTTACCCTTTTATTATTCTTAATACTATACATTTCTAATGTTGAAATACACTACTCAACTTTTGTCCAGATTTTGTTGCCAAAAGTCAGAGCCAGTCTGCAGATACATTTAGCAGAAAATTGCATGGTATATGATGGTCACAAACTTCAGTTCGTTCCACTATAATTCTGTTCAGTCAGAGGTTATCAAACATGTCCAATTTTATAATACATTTTTTTCATTGTTTTTGTCACGTGAGTTTGAATGAAAAGTAGTGTGTGATCCTCAATTGTTTATAGGGCTGGATATCGATACAGATGTTCTGATTCGATTCCAAATGATAAGATCTCAATTCGATTCTCAATTCTATTCAATTCTGGATATTCAATTCGATTCAATGATCTGGCCCCACCACAAAAAAAGTAATAAATGGATAAGTTATTGTTTTTGGGGTTTTTGACCCATATATCCTTGTATTGTAATAAATAAGGTTATAACACCAACATTTTAGAGACCAGTGAAATGATCAATTCTCTATTCCAGTTTCGATACCACTGCTAAAACTACTAACTAATATACATTTCAGAGATTATTAAAGACAAGTAAGCAGTCATTAATAAAAAAAGAACAAATAATTAATCTACAAGTAATAGGACGAATAAATAAATACAATAAAACAAAGATTCAAATGAAATAATCCGTTTTCAGGTAGGTCTAACAGTAGTTTTCGGCTACAGAAATTGAATAAAGTAATCAAATGTCGAATAACACTGCATATAATCTTCACTGTACTCTCTTTTGTAGTTTTATTAACATTTAAAACATAGTAGAGAAAGTATATTGGATCCGTGAATTAGTCTTAAAGTGACAGCAGCCTAATATTCCTGCTGCTGTCACTTTAAGACTAATGCACGTATCCAATATACTTTCTTTACTTACATTCACTTAAGCCATAACCGACTATGCTTGCTATACTCGCAAAGGCGGGCATTTTGAGATAAATTAGTGTGAATTTGTCCATTTAAGCGCAAAGAGATATGAATGAGAATTCATTTTATTATTTGCACGCTGTTTGAGACACACAAAAAACATCTCCCACAGTGCACGCAAATTCTTTCACGTCTTCTTGAGCTTGAATGATTAAATTGGCTTGGCTTGAAAACGCGTGCAAATGATGAACTTTCGTGACCATGCAGTTCTGGCCTGATCGGGATAGTGACAGTTGCTTCAACTGTCCGGAACGTCTTTCACGCTTAAAAGCGCACCGATATCCGCCGTGTTGCACTGAATGAATGACAGGGTCCCCACTGGGACATTACGCAAGCTAAATAAGAGGATGACATCTAGTGGAGAAGTTATCACCTGGCTTACATTGAATATTATGCATTATTGCTGCAAAATTCACTACTTCACAACTGCAAATGTATGGCTTTTAACAGACTTTAAAACTGTTTAAGACACGTGGCCATATTTAGTTCCTGCAGAGATATTTCTGTTGTCTGGCATCTCCTAAATGTGGAAGATCATGAATTAAGTCTATTGTCTAACCGTACACCTCCAACAGAGGGCAGCATGCTCTCAGCAGCCTGATTGGTTTAGGGAGTAGGTTTGGGTGTGATGGCCCGTATCCGCTGGGGATAGGAGGAGTTAATTAATTGCCCAATCGGGCCGTGATGGTGTACATGTGCCGATAGCGGGTAATTTGCAGCAGTGGCTCGCCGAATACGGCTACACTATCAAACCCTGCCAGCGCTCTCGCTCAGTAGATAAAAAGGAGCTAATGCGTAATTATCCCTTTGCAAATTGGATTGTTTTAACGAACTGGAGAATATAAGCCCAACCTGATGGAAAGCAATCACTGTTTTTACAGCCAACTCCACCCCCTCCACCCCATCCCTATGAAGGCAAGCCGACAATCTCACTGTAATCGCTCGCGGTCTGTTTCTGCGCACATTAGAGTGTCAGTATTACCATAGAACTGCCTTCCTTTTCCATACCTGTAAATTTGCCTGTCTCTCTTTGATATCATTGCCACCATGGTCTTGAAATAGGAAATTTTGTCTTGTTCCAGCCAGGTGATGCTTCTTTGGGTTAGATGTGAGAGAGGGGGCGAGCGGTAAAGACAGGGCGGGTGATGGAGGGGTTAGCCAGAGGGACTCTGTGCTGGAGATAAGAGTGGCTAATAAAGAGCAAATTGAATTACTAATGAGGAGAAAGAGGGCAGCCGCGTTAAAAACCGCCACTAACTGTCTCTCCTCACTGCCATGGCCACTGCCGCGTGACATCTCTTAATTCCTTCTCTGATGAGTGCCCACCACATGTCTCTCTTTCTCGCTCTCTCTCCCTCCCTCTCTATCTGTTTACCGAGGCTGGTTGGTTATCTGTTGGGGGATTTAAAGGGGCATAAACCTAAGTGAGCAGTTAGGAGCGTAATGAATTGCGGGCAGGGGAGAAGCGCCTCGATAATCCCATAAAATAGATAAATGACAGAACACAATAGTGAGGAGATGAGAGGGAGGGAGAAAAAGAGAAGAGAGGAAATGAAGCCGCCTGAAGCGTCTCAACAGAATTTTGGCTTTTACTCCTGAGGGTTCATACACAAATAAAGGCAACTTAGTGTGAACTGATTGGTCTTCACTCCCTAAAAAACAGCTTCATATATTTGTGGATACATCTACACCCTTACCAGGTCTTCCCATGGTTTGCTTTGGCTACATATTGTGCAGTTTTTCAGCTTTTCACTATCAAACAACAGTTTCATGATTTTCATTTTTCACTGACGAACATGGTATGAACATTTTGAGAGTTTTTGTAGTACTTTTCTATAACATTAAAAAGGTTGACACATGCATGAAATGTATATTTTGTCTAAATAAGCACAAGAGAAAAATCAATCATTGAAGTATCATTGGATAGTTTTTTTTTTTTTTTACTTGTTGACAAGTCGATTACTTGTACTCTACGATTCAAAATATTTTTTTTCAAAACAATAAACACATTTATTATGTTACCAAAGATTTCCATTTAAATTAAATGCTGTCTTTTTAACTTTCAAATTCTATAAAGAATCCTGTAAAAAAGTATCATTGTTTCCACAAATATTAGGCATCACATCTGATTTCAACATTGATAATAATAAGAAAATAAGCATGTTAGTATTTTCTTATTTACTTAATTATTAATAAATCAAAAGTGCTGCCCAGAGGAAGTTTGTTTAATATTAACAAAAAAATTTTCTCAATTAAAAAGCCCCCCCCCCCACCTCACCCCCCCCAAAAAAACAAAAACCCTGTAATGATCCCTTTATAGGAGCATTATATGGGCAATGCTTTATATGGGTAATTTGGTATCTGACTGTGGCTTCAGATCTCCTCCTCATGCGTGTTTGTGTGGGCAGCCTCTCCATGTGTTAAAGCAATTAACTTCTGGGTGAGTTGCCGTGGCTTTATTTGGTATGATGTATGTACACCTCCACCCTACCCCCTTCCATTCCACACACACAAATACACACTGTTCAGGTCAAAGTTTTAACATCTCCTCTGCAAATGATTGGGATTTTAATGTGTAAATCAGAGGGGCAGTGTGTATCTTGTTCAGGTGGCAATCTCGCATACTTTGCATGCACATCCTGACCTGCTTGAGTATCGATATGGAAGGTTTACGATTAAGTTGGAGTTGGAAACATCACTCTTCTCTTAAATGCATACTCGCATAGTCATGTTACCGCAATTCCACAAACACGCCCATATACACACCTTAGCCCTGACCACCTCCATAGGGGTCCTATTACTGTACAATATTCGCACCTTTTTATTTACCCATAAATCACTTGTCCTGTCTTTCACAGCCCTGATCTCGCTGTCATTTTATACTCGTTCTGATGGTGCCGTCCCTCACCAGCTCACGTAAAGTTTACACACATGCAGGCGGTGACCACACACAAAAATGTCAACAGCGCCTAAATATAGGCCTGTAACCTTAATACTTTAGTGTTTTTTTTTTTATATAGTTTTTGTATAAAAGAGCAATGCATGATTTATGATCTGTGATCATTTGCATCACGTTTTTACAATTTGGAGGAGGTATGCAGAGGTATTTTCATCTATTCATAGTTTCAGCCTAATTCACAGGGTCCCTACACAGTATTTATACCTCCGTATACAACAAACAAGGGATATAGTTCAGGTCATTCAACAAGTTTTGTTTGGTGGTGTAAGCATGTACTATGTTCGTTGTGTAGTGCAGTGTAAGGAAGGTAATGTTTTATGAAGGGTTTTTATTGTACCCTGTCTATTTTTTGCCCCCGATTTTTATCCTCATGCATTACATTCTGTCACATTTTATAGGCAGATAGTATCATTTCCATAGATTAACGCAATGCTTTACCCCTCATGGCACAACTACACACCCAGTCTACGTAAATAAACATGCACATATCCTGGCAACCAAGATTTTGCAATTGGGGGAACCCTAACATCAAGCTATGAAAGAGAATTTTAAAAGATGTCTCTTATGCTCACCAGGGCTGCATTTATTTGATTAAAAATACAATCGTAATATTGTGAAATATTATTACAATTTAAAATAGATATTTTCTATTTTACTGTACTTCAAAATTAAAATAAAAAAACATTTTATGTAACATTTTTACATGTTTTTGGCAGACGCTTTTATCCAACATTTTATAGACCCATACATATCAAGTAATATATAAAGTAATTTTATTTTATTTTTTGAGTGTGAGTGTGTTTACAAGACAACAATGGAATAAAAGATGTACGAAAATGACTAAAAAGGCTGTATTATGCATGCCAGGCCAGTAGTTAGAAATATCGCTTTGTCAAGAAACACCACACAAACACATAATATGCATGCGTGAGCATGTAGTACACATGTGCATGACGTCACCGTTTTCACAGATTCACATTTTTGTTATCTACATGGAGATGGTAAAGATATATCGCTTTCCAAAACTTGCACTTTGAAACCCGTTTTCAAAAGCTTGCATTTTCAGGCCCTCAAAAAGCCGTTGTCATGTAAATAAACGGCAAAAACGCATAAGTGTGTGTGTGTGTGTGTGTGTGTGTGTGTATGGAGTGGTATATGGAACGTACACACTGCAACAAAATTGGATAGAGCATACACGATATTAAATGGATAGCCAAACATACTCTTTCATAATACCGTTTTGTATTATTCCAGCCCAATTTAACCCCCTGCTGGCAACCATACACAGATTATAAATTTTAGAGGTGACAGCCAGTGCGTCAGTCTCCACTTGCCCTTAAGCGTTCGTTCCTTATGTGGTTTGTTTGTTTATTTTAGTTTGTTTTTTGCATCACTCGCTAGTTCACACTTCCTTTAGTTTCTGCCACTTTTTTTCACACCACTGCTGCTCCCTCATCTGCTGGATCTCATTCCCAGCTCCCCCCACCTCCCGTTCTTACATATGCCTCTACCATATTGAGTAAGCATCCCAGCTCCAGTCCAGTAATGTATACCCTGTTTATGACAAATGTGTGTCAGCCGGCCCTGGTTTACTTGATCCACATGCCCTCCTGATCCTAGGTTAGCGCTACGATGCAAAGCGGGAACCCTCCTCTGGAGCCCTGCGGTTGTATGGATACAACAACCTTTTTTAAAGCCGAGTTTGTGTGTACAGGTTGAAAGCCAATAGGAAAACAAGCACAAATAAAAGCAAATATAATGTAAAAGGTGGATGAATCTGAGTGCAAAAAATAGGAGTTATTTATGAGGGTCCACATTGTGTCTTAACTTCTCTCAACTGTTACCCGAGAGATATTCGCTCTAAATACCACAATGCCACAGTGGTTTCATCAACTGCATCAGTCACGCATGCACTCGCACACCGTCGACCCTCAGTCTCTGGGATGAACATTCTGCTCATTCCACCTCACTTTCTCAGGCCCTGCATGTCAAGCAGATGGGCCAACTTGCACTTTAATGGGGTGTAATCTCTCCCCTTCACTAGTGTCCACTGGAAAAACACCCAACTACTCAAATTTGAGCTCTGTACGGGTCCTGGCACGCACACACCAACCTGCTCATAATGTATCCAGCAGGCCTGTCTTTGGGAGGACCACCCACCACCTTTTAACAGCAATTGTGTGTGTGGATTTTCTACAGTATATCTCAACTTGTCTGTTCCTCAGCTGTCTGTTGTCAGTTTTTCTCTGTCTGCTTGTTGTTGGTACAATTGCCAATAACTTTCACCATGCTACATTCATACTTAAAAGGTGTCATCCACAGTCCAAGATTTTACAAGCTTTTTCAACTAAATGAGAATTTTTGAGGCCATTGACACATTCATTGCATTTAATGGGATGTGAAAAAGTGCAGTACTGGCTCCTAGAACACATTGTATTTACACTACAAGCTTAATGTGTAGATCAGATTTTTTTTTTTTATTCCTTTTTTTTCCTGGCTGTTTATATTCTCTTAAAGGGATAGTTCACCCAAAAATGAAAATTATCCCATAATTTACTCACCATCAAGCCATCCTAGGTGTATATGACATTCTTCTTTCAGATGAATACAATGCAGTTTTATAAAAAAAATGTCCTGACTAATCCAAGCTTTATAATGGCAGTAAATAGTAGCCCATAATTTGAAGACCAGAAAAGTGCATCCATCCATTATAAAAGTAATCCACATGGCTCCAGGGGGTTAATAAAGGCCTTCTGAAGCGAATGGATTGGTTTGTGTAAGAAAAATATCCATATTTAAAACTTAAAGAGCACCTATCATGGCATTTAAAATGTTCCAAATATTGTTTTAGAAGTCCCCAACAACAGTTTTGCATGCATGCAATGACAAAAAAGACTTTAGTTTTCTTATAATATGCATTTATTTTTACCTGTTTTGACAGCGATTCTCAAATGATTCCTTTAGTGATTCACTTTTCAAAACCCCGCCTTTACGTGACGCTAATCTGCGGTGATTGGTCCGATGACCCAGTCAGTTGTGATTGGTTTAGTCTGTGCAGATATTTTCGGAAACGGAACGCCCATCAAAGTCTTATAGTGACAGTAATTTGTTAATATGTGTCAGGAGTTATGAATATGAAAACCGCGTCGGTACCGTTTGATTGTAATATGAGCCTCAGCTGATCTCATTCATAAAAAAACTCCTCTATTCTCCTCACGAAGACTCGCGACAAATCAACATCCCTCAGGGCTTTTAGTTCAAAAGTGTGCAGATGAGGAGACATATTGATAGATTCTCATATGTCTGTGTCAAATTTCTAAACAGAGGAGTATTTTTTATTCAATACTTCCTCAAAATGGGCAGTTATAGCCTAATCATGAGCGATTGAGTCTCTTATGTGTTGTTTTCAATTCATACTGGCAGCCGGAGGGCGCTCTGTGCACATGTAGTCCATGTATGGTACAGACAGACGAAGAAGAACCATGTGCCATAATAGAAGTCCATAATAAAAGCTTCCTGAGATCGCGAAACATACATTTGACGACTAATAAACACACAATCGCGACGATGTATGGTTTGTCTTCAAGCCACTTAGTCTTCAAATGCTCATCCTTGGGCAGATGAAAGAAGTTTGCTTTTGAGTGGCACTTCAGAACACAGCGTCTCGTGGCCATGATGTTTTCTAGTTTTCACTGGCGTCTTGGAGCGCAATAAGTGGGCGTATCGTATTCAAATAACTTGACAAGTTGACGTCATCTAGTCAGAGAAAAAGCTTCGGTCTTCTAACGATTCTTAAAAATGACTCCGAGTCGACTCTTACTTTTGAAAGAAAATAACTATATATACGGTGTACTGTCATATTTCAAGCTATCACAGGATGTTTTTGTTCACTTAGATCTATGTTACACACTACATGAAAGGTACATTTCAAAATTCCATGATAGGTGCTCTTTAATAAGGTAAAATATCTAGCTTTCGGCGGACCACCTTATGTATTCAACTCACAGAGAAAGTGTAGTGCCTCTCGCCGCTCAAAAACGCTTGCGCTACGTCCGACCTCATCTTCGCGTTACAGGTTTTTTATAAGTTGAATACAGAAGGCGGTCCGCCAGAAGCTAGATATTTTACTTTATAATGGGTTAAATATGGATATTTTTCTTACAAAAACCCTTCGATTCGCTTCAGAAGGCCTTTATGAACCCCCCGAAGCTGTGTGGATTATTTTTATAATGGATGGATGCACTTTTTTTGGCTTCAAATTTTGGGCTGCCATTTTCTGCCATTATAATGCTTGGAAGAGCCAGGACATATTTTACAATAACTCCAATTGTAGTTGTCTGAAAGAAGAATGTCAAATGCACTTAGGATGCCTTGAGGGTAAATCATGGGGTAATTTTCCCTTTAACTTTGTGTTTATGTTAATGACAAACAGTAGACTGTCAGTCAGTCTTTAACACAAATGCCACCATACCCTTTTTTAAAAACGTAAAAAAAAATCTTAAAGGATTAGTTCACTTCAAAATGAAAATTTCCTGATAATTTAC